>NW_028292569.1:25908044-26016777 GCF_029948245.1 Actinia tenebrosa | reverse complement strand
TCACACCTAACCTATCTTACCCGATCGCGAGCAGATGAGAAGTACTGATACGGTCCCATATCAGGCATGGCCTTTTCCCGTATCACACACGCGTTCTTTGCAGAATTAAAAGATGAGTTATAGCGAGAGAAAAAAAACTAAGAGATGGATTCCCCGAGACCCATCATAAGCTCTCTTTGATACTATAAGGGCCTCTAGACTCTATCCTATCGCTTCCGTGAGTGAGTAAGACTTCCCAGCATTCATAGTGAGCTTAACAACCACGAAAAGCAAATGGATAGAACTTGACTCGACTCGTTCGCTACGGACTTTCAGCCACAAATATCGCGTTTTTGGTAAGTATTTGCCGCTTATTATTGTTTTACTTACTTTCTTTTAATGGCGTTTTTATTTCAAGAAATGCCTTGCTATCGCAGTGTTATGAGAGAGAAAATTAATGTTTTTACAGACTAAGCTAGACATCGGTTTTCTAATTACTATTTCTTATCGTATGAAAACAAGATAAAGAACGATCAATTAGCTATATAGAAATATCGATATGAGATTTCGGTAAGGCTACAATCACGCACAAGTTTAGATAATGTTATGCTTTGAATCCACAAGTAAACCTCTTAGCTCCTCCCATTAGCATGTGTAGCCCTGGTTACGCCCTACACAGCTTTTTCCCCTTTGCTTAGTTATTTTAGCACTATTCTTTTGAATCTTATGATAGAAATATTCCTCGTAGCCTTTTTATACATTTACAATATATTCATATATTAACTTTAGTTTAAGCTATGTTTAATTCCAAGATTTTCACTCGTATTACTCTTTAATAAGATATCACACTCAGGAATTTACTTATTCTTTTTAGCCAATCATGATTCAACGACATTATCGCGATTGATTATAGACTGACACCTGTCATGAAGTTATTATGAATAGAGCTCATGTAATTAGTTTAAGTCATGGAAAGTAGAATAAAGATCTGAGCTCGTACCGAGAGCGGTCGTCCCATAACAGCAGTATGTGTGTAAAACATTAACAAAACTAAATTGTACTATTTGGTGAAAATTATTTTGGTTCCTTTTGTCGCACAAAAACTGAATTATACTATTAAGTAAATCGTCTTTTACACATTTAATATTTGCACTCTTCTCGTTTAAATTGCCGTTTGTAGATTCTTCATGTATGCAGATGTCTTAGTGACTCCAATCTATTCGCATAGTTTTGTTAGTGTTCTTTTTTAACAAATAAGCTAAGCTAAAACAAGTTTGTATTTGTAACGATACAAATGACTTAAAATAGGTTAGAGTCCATCAACTGAAGTTCTCAGTATGGGCCGAAAAAACCTTTAAGATGTATGAATATTGAATGGGTAGAACTGTGGTGAAATAATGATAGATGTGTTGATCAAATGTATAAAATGTATGTTTAAGACATGTATTTGTAACGATACAAATGACTTTAGATAGGTTAGAGTCAACTGAAGTTCTATGGGCTGAAACTTGAAAAACTATGTATGTTGAATACATCTCAGTTTTGGTAAAATAAGACGTTGTGTTAGCGTGCAAACAATAAATCCGTGAAACACTAATTACTAAATAGTACAAAATAGTGCTAATTAAACAATAGAAAACAATGGAATTTGCATGAAATTGTGCTATTAAGTATTACTAAAGTTTCACGGATTTACTGTGTTCACTCTAAACCTAAACTTAATAATGTTGTACATCATATTTTGTCGTATTCTAAAAAAATGTCTATATGTTCCCATTTTCTAAACATATTACTCTTTATTAGTAAGCCTTATTTTGTATTTTGTCTTCGCCTTCCTATTACGCTTTTTTGTCCCCACGGGTTTTCGGTAAATCACTCTACTTCAAAGACCATCTAACAATAATATACCTTATGCACCGTAGACTCGCGTACCCATAGGGTACCTATTTTTAAAATCTGTGATGCTATTGTTAGAATCATTCATTTGATCGTTAGCTTTTCTGCACGGGCGTAGTGCGCGCGCTCTACTCTGTGTGCTCATGGTTTCTTGCTCAGTATGCGCACGCAGAAAAATAAGCGATGGCAAATGTGATTCTAAAAATAGCATCAAAGGATGGCTATGATAGTTACAAGCATAAATACCAGAGATTCCTTCTCTTTGTTCGTTTTCTCTCGGTTATATATCAGTTTATTGCCATGTTTTTATTTTTCACTGGTCAATAGACCTCTTTTCTGCTTGGGGTAATGTTTTCCCATTTCAGACCACGTGTCATTCCCTTGAGAATAAGATTCTTTGTTTAACTGTATCTATATTCATGTGTCTTCTCATGTGCAACCGACCGCAAACCTTAAACAAAGAAATGATACTCTAGGGAATGACATGTGGTCTGAAATGGGAAAGCATTACGTCAGAGCCGAAGAGGTCAATTTTCACTAGTCTCCTCTGTCATTAGGATCTGGGATCGAAACTGATATCAGCTGCGTTGAAGGCTAAATTTTCACAGGCTTCACTATGCTACGTACGTGGCACCCCATTTTAACAGTGACGTCATTTTAAGTAACTATTTTAGATCTGTGTATCACTGTTTCTATATTTGATAGATAGTCGCGTGCCGATTCTAAAAAGGATACCGGACCGCGAGCGCGGGCAGATACTGACAAAATACCACCCGCTCAAACAGCCAATCAGAACGCACGATTTTTTAGGATACCGGACCGGAAAAAAATAAAAGTCAAAGATCTTTTTTCTTCTCTTTGCTTTCATTTCTTCTCTCAGTGTCTTTTCTCGCTGCCTTAACTCATCTCATCTCCTCTCCTCTCCTCTCCTCTCCTCTCCTCTCCTCTCCTCTCCTCTCCTCTCCTCTCCTCTCCTCTCCTCTCCTCTCCTCTCCTCTCCTCTTATTACCATTCAATTAAGATTTTAGTATATTTGTAATACTCATACCTTTTATATATATATATATATATATATACATATACATATTACTTTACGTATAGATATATATAGATATAGATATATAGATATTTTTCTTATCACAATGTGTTTGTAAAATATAACAAAAAAAATCCCTGTTAATGTTCAATGCTTTAGCAATACCTGTAAATTGTAGGTCATGCCAATAAAGCTATTTCAAACCTCTCCTCTTCCGTTCATTTCCTTTCTCATCTTTTCTCTTTCAAGATACACATCTTTAATACTTTATTCACTTAAAGATGTTTAGTTTTTTCAGAGAACTCCCCATAGCGACAGAGAAAAAACAAGGGAAACAATCAAAGGGTTTAGTTGACATTATGACAATTTATATTTCCTGTATTATTTTTGAATGCCATTTGAACAAAACTTTTTTAGAAAGCCCTAAACGAACGAATATCGTTAGCACTTCAACTAATCAATTCCTTCCTTAGATTTAAACGATCTATTGAAAACAAGGTCTTTCAATCAGTACCTTATGCAAGAGTCCTGCAATCAAACACACGTACAAGATGGCAGCACCGTGACGTGAAAATGACATCATGTCTAATTATAGTATTTCAAGGGTAAACATGTTGGTTTTGCCTAGTTTTGCCTTCCAACTGACTTAAGTCATGATTTAAAACGACGACTTGAGCTGCAATTTACTATCCAAAGTAAAGAAATGTATTCAGTATTTATATTTCTGACCCGAGCTTCAATTCACTATACAAATTAAAGTAAAGTCGAAACGGTTATTTAACTTATTTAACTTATTGATTTTTACGAATTTCCCCTAATTTCTTTCTTTGTTAAATAGAAGATTGCGATACAAAGTTTAATTAGATATCCCGGGTTTTTGTTTTTGTTTTTATTTTTTGCTTTTTTAAATTTCACCGTTTGGTTCCTCGCTATGATATTTTAAATGAATATTTTTCCTCGACGTTTTACGTCATTTGTTTTCATGTTTTTTAAGTTAAAAAAAGTAAAAGAAAGTTTAATATTTTTTCCAAACGTAATAATGATCATGTTTAACTTTATTCAAATAGCAATATAAAATTGAAAAACTTGAATTTCACAATATAAATAAAGATTATAAAAAAATTGAAATTATAAAAGATATATTTTGAACACTAAAATATTGCTAAAGGGCGGCATCCCATTTCGTACTTATAGCATAAGGCAAAAAAACTATCTTTGAAACGTTGGGTCTTACATTTAAAAAGGCTAAATTTTCTTGGATTTCTTAAAGAATAACTATGTGCATTTCGTTTTGGCAGAAGTTTTGTTAATGAACTGTTACTGACCACGTTCATTGTCATCTTTGGTTTATAGTCTTTGGCTTTCCTGGTTTACTTGCTGTCAAATTATAGCCATATTAATTTTTTTTAGTTCATAATTTTGAGTGTATGTGAAGACACAAAACACTTTCCAACCTCCTTAAATGCGAAAAGAAATGCATTGGCTACAACGGTTTTGGCTCTCAAAACACCCTAGTTAAAATCTACCACAAGCGAAGTGCAGTTCAAATGAAACATGACAAATTTATTTACTGCTTAGATATTTATGGCCTTACATTTATTTAACACAGCAGTTTGTCGTCTTTGAATTGAAATCGTGCAAAGTGTTCCCTAGTGTTGGCCGAAACTTTTTTCTTAAATAATTGAAAAGTCATCAAAAAACTATATGTTAGATGCATTATTTAGAAAGCAATCAATTCAAATTTAGATATTATTAATCTTTGCCAATGAAAATGGACGAAAAAAAATAAGAGTAGCATGAATGCACAATTAATCATTCGAACAAAAACACAGTTACAAAAAAAAGATCGGAATATTCCAATTTTTGACATTTCAAATTCAAGATTTTCGAAAACATTTCCACAAAAAATTCAAATAAACACCGATATTGTGCTGCAAAGAAAGATAAAATCGTCTATCATTTTCTCTAACATTTTAAGGATTACTTCAAAGGCCGAAGTTAAAGAATAATCTTCAATTTTTATGATTTCTTTCGTTATTTAAGCACGATTCTTCCCATGAATTATTGATTTTTCTCTTCTAACATTTCAAAAATTACTTCAACCCCAAATTTATTAATCGGAATAATCGTCAATTTTTCTTCGCTATTTGAACACGTTTCTTCTCTAGAATGACTTTTCTCCTCTAACATTTTATTTCAACGTCAAATTTAACTATAATTTCCAATTTTGTAAAATTGTATTTTCTCATTGTATTTATATATTTGTTCTTATATTAGTTCAATGCCATTAGTCTTCATGAAGCCCACTTCACAGCGCGGTTTTGTACAGTTTAATCCCTTTCCAAGTGAGTCCAGCACGTTTCTCCGTCTTTCTAAATCATAGCCTTTCAAATTCATCATGAGTATTTTTTTATCTCAACTTAGAGTTCTTTATTTTTCATTACTAGCTCTCGCTGCTAATTGCACCGTCTTCAGTAGCAAAGCGAAAACATTTTCGCGATACCAACAAAAATTTAAGTTTTAAGTTTAAATAAAAATTTATAATGAAAATCAGCTTTTGTGCTTTTAAAGATAAAAACAATTGTTACTGTTTCAATATTCTTTTAGATATTTCATATTTGTACAAAGAAAGCTATGCCTTCTATAGTAGATTTTTCATCTTACCTTAAAAGATCCGGCATCGATAAGTATGTTTTTTCAGCTCTTCACTTCAAAAAAACCGTGAAATGCCTTGAGAGGATTCTCTGCCTATCGCCTTTGAATACCAGCTAAAAAAACGAGAATAATAGCAGTGCAAACATGGTACAAGTCTTCAATACATGAACACTCGTCAATATAGATTAAAGTGTGCTCTAACTCAAATACATATTTGTGTCACTAATTACGGTAATAGAAGCATAAAAAGTAGTTTTAATTTCCTGGAGCCGAGAGTTCGATCACCTGCGGAGCAGAGAGTATTTCGCAAGGTTGTATTATTTTTGTTACCACACTAAAATAATAAATTCTTTCTTCATTTCCTGTCAAGAAAAATACCAGTTCCATTCTCTTAATTAATATAAAAATAGCTTTTATTTTAATGATTAGGATTAATCCCTCTTTTGGATTATGAATTATGGGTTCAATATCATTTACGATGTGAAAATCATGGTTTTTTCAAAGCGATAATTTTCATATTGCTATCAGGGCGTAATTTTAATATTTTGGCTTTGGAGATAAGGAGACAATAACACGAAATCAAAACATATATATCGATGTGAAAATATGAAATAAAAAAAAAAACGATTCAGTTTTAGGTGATAATCGAAAGTACATAAAATTATTGTTCATAATTATCGACATGCTTAATAATTGATTATAGGCAGTCACGTGACAGCCATAACTTTAACGACCTTATTTCTTGTCACGTAATTGACACAGAGATACTCCTCTTAAGAACATAGTTAATTGCTTTTTTCCACGATGTCAACGTATACATTGTGTACGACTAGTAAACTTCATTATAATTCTGATAAAGAATGTCCTTAGCGAACTTGAAACATTAAACGCTTCATTGTATTGGATGATATTAACGTTAATAACATGATGTACAAATGATGACGTCACTGGGTTGATTAAGTTGTTTCCATGGTTTCGATATTTTTGTTGATTTGTCAAAGAAGCGTCTCCAAGAGCAACCCTTATCTCAAGTAGAATTTCTCAAGTGGAATTTCGATAGTTTTTATTCACGATAGACGAAATGGGATTTAGTATTATAATGCAAATTAGTCACGGGGTTGTTGAGGGCGCAAACAACTTTCAACTACTATATTGATACAACTTGTTTTCCTGTAATTATTTGTTATTTTTTTCCAATAAACGACTTTTAACATTGCCTTTACTCGATTTGCCAAGACAAATGTAACAGTTCCAAAACTAAATCTGATGCAGTTTATCATTATTATTATTATTTCATTTATATAGTTTGAAACAATATTTGATATAAAAATTACATCCATGCAAGGAGTGAAATTGAGTGACAATATACCTTGTTCTGTATTTATACAATATTGTGTTCCTTGATTATAGACTCATTTACCCAGGCTAAGCCCCGAATCAGCGTCAAAATATCCACAAATACCAACCGTAAAGTAAAGATTGCACAACTTCAACAATTCAAAAGCTTTGAAATTCATCGGATTTTACTGGAATACGGTTTATTTTTACAGATTTAAACAGAATAAACTTTGAGAATTATATAATAATTAAAACACAATACAAACAAAAATTGTTTCCAGGTATTATTTATAGCACTTTTTATATATTTTACGGTTTATATTTTTTAAGTTTTTTTTTATTATTTAATTTTAGCTGTCCTTTTATTTGACTGGTTAAAAATTGAGGCATAAGTTTAATCAATCATTATAATCATTGTTAAACTTCCTTAATATCTTGTCCCATCCCTTTTCATTCCATCTCATCCCATTTCTACTCATACATCCCATTCCATTTAATCCCATCCAATTATTTCCCATCCAATTCCAACTCATCTCATTCCATCCCATTTGTACTCATACATCCCATCCCATTTAATCCCATCCAATTATTTCCAATCCAATTCCAACTCATCTCATTCCATCCCATTTCTACTCATACATCGCATCCCATTTTATCGAATGCAATTATTTTCCATCCAATTCCAACTCAACCCATTCCATCCCATTATCTTCCAGTATTAATATGTCGATATACTTTTCCCAACCCCACCCCACCCCACCCCACCCCACCCCTCCACAGTAGATATCTAGGTACTTATACTATTTGTAACATAACCCGGTAAGAAGTAAGGATAAGGCAGGAATCCATCGCGTACTCTCTGGTCGTTGTCATCCAGTATTTTCTTACTCAGATTATCCAAATCGTCATAGAATTTTTGTACCAGAACTTTGCCTTGTTCGTCTTCTATTTTGTTGTAATAATCAAACAGCTGATCCAAGTGGATTGAGCCAATGTTTGAGCATAACTCGGCCACTTCCTGTGAAAAAGAAACAAAGAGGAGTTTATATACCTTTCAGACCATGTGTCATTCCCTTGAGTATTATTTCTTTCTTTACTAGGAATGCTTTTCAGCTATGGTGCAATGGTTTCCCATTTCAGACCATGTGTCATTCCCTTGAGTATTATTTCTTTCGTTACAAGCGAATGCTTTCCAGCTATGGTGCAATGTTTTCCCATTTTTAGACCATGTGTCATTCCCTTGAGTATTATTTCTTTCTTCACTAGAAATGCTTTTCAGCTATGCTGTAATGTTTTCCCATTTCAGACCACATGTCATTCCCTTGAGTATTATTTCTTTCTTTACTAGGAATGCTTTTCAGCTATGGTACAATGGTTTCCCATTTTAGACCACATGTCATTCCCTTGAGTATTATTTCTTTCATTACTAAGAATGCTTTTCAGCTATGGTACAATGGTTTCCCATTTTAGACCACATGTCATTCCCTCGAGTATTATTTCTTTCATTACTAGGAATGCTTTTCAGCTATGGTACAATGTTTTCCCATTTTTAGACCATGTGTCATTCCCTTGAGTATTATTTCTTTCAGTCTTGATTATTTACATCACGTCACTTACCAATGCAATGGCTTTGTTCCCAAACATACTGTTGCTAAATTTAGACTTTCCTTCTGAATCAGCGAACAATCTGTGAGGAGCATTAGGAACAAAGCCGCCATACTCCAGGATAGGGTAGGTGACAGCGGCATGCTGACCAGTTAACACCCAGATGAAGGTGGATAGAACACCCGTCAGCTGGTCGAGATTTTCGATTTTGGCGGGAAATTTCCTGACCTGTGAAAGAAATAGGGAGAACGTTAAATAAGGTTAACAGTGTCCTTAAGCATCAGGTTTACCGCTCTAACCGCTAGGAACCAGGTCCAGAAACACGCCTGCAATCACAGACAAACACTCAGCATCAATGAAATTCAATATGGCGGCTCTTCCAGCAACAACTTCGTTATGACGCCTTGATAAATGTCGAACGTTTGACGGAAAACGCCTGACGTCGAACTGCAGTTTGAGGTTTGCGGTACCTAGCAAGAAGGTCTTCAATACAACGTTACTGTAAAATCGGAAGAGCTCTTTGACATACTAGTAAAGCTAGAGTCTTCCACAGTCTTCCGCTCTGTTGCCTGCGGCCGAACTAGAAACTGTAAAGTAGTCTAAAGCATAGGCCTGGTTACACAATTCTTACCATTCCCAGTCCCCCATCCTCGTTTTTGCCATCAATCGACATTTCATTCGCAAACTCTTGCAGCTCGTAATCCTTGGTTATGTCTTCATCTTTTTTATAATATCTGAAATGAATATTAAAATTATCGTAAATACCAGCAATAACGAAGAGTAAGTTACATAACAGTGAGGTCCACAAAGCATGCGCAACAGAAAAAAAAACTACTTCAAGGCCCTTGTTGTAGTTTCGGAGGCAACATGGTCGTGTGGTCATAACGCCGGTCTCGCAACCCGGTGATGCTCAGTTCGAGTCCCGCTGTGGCCACAAGCTGAGACTGTATTTGTGATGGTTTCTGATTAGTTCAAATTCAGTTTCTCAACCATGCTTGTAAATAGCCAACTGGTTTGCCTCCTTGCCAGTTGGGATTCTTAAAACACATTGTTTCTTTGATTATTTCTTCATTTCAGTTTCATTTCAGTGTCCTCAATTAGTTGCATAAACTAAATACATCGACACTTAAATAAAATTATTTATTTTAATTTTAATTTTAATTTATTTTGGAAGAGTTAACTTCGTGATGAGCCTCCCACACAACCGCAACCTCCTACATCAACACGAATACCATTGTCTACACTTTAGACAAGCACCCTTCTCGTGTATTGCAATTATTTAGGATATACCACATTAAATTCCAGGAAACTGAGTCCAGGAATATAGAACCCAAGACTCGAGCGGTGAATACACTAAGGCTATGCTACCCTTGATTTCCAATCGACTCTTCATGAAAGTGTATCATTTTTGTATCAGACTAACTACACACTTCTGCTTACTTACAGTTGTAAGTAATCCTTGATAAAGGTTTTTATTGTGTCGTAAAGCTTCACTCCATCGTCTCTGTACGGGTAATAAGGAAGGGTCTTCTTGTCCATAACACCACGTTTCTGAAAAATAATATAAAATAAATAGATAATAATGATGATGATAATAGAGACGAAGATGGTAGACAATGGTGATTATGGTGATGATACATAATAATGATGATGATGGTGGTGGTGATGGTGGTGGTGGGGATACATGATGGTGATAATGGTAATGATGATGGTGATGATGATGATAATGCTAAATAATTGGGAAGGATGATTATGATTTTGAAGAGGGTGATAATGTTGATGATGGTGATGATGGCGATGATGGCGATGATGGTGATGATGGTGATGGTGATGATGGTGATGGTAATGATGGTGTTGATGATGGTGATGATGGTAATGGAGATAATGTTGATGATGATGATGGTAATGATGGTGTTGATGATGGGGATGATGGTGACGATTGTGACGATGATGATGACTGGCGATGATGGTGGTGGAGATGATGATGATGATGTTGATGATGGTGATGGTTATGATGGTGATGATGATGATGGTGATGATGGTGATGATGGTGATGACAATGATAATGTTCTCACCTTCAGATCCTTTAACAAATCAATGTCATCAAAGTCCATCTTGTTGTACTGTTCATTCAACATTTTAACTGCTGTTTTGTAGTCAATACTTAATGCTTTGTATATCGGTGCTTTTGGCCCTGAAAAAAACATTCGATGATGATTATGATGATGATGATGACCACACCTCAACAAAAAGCTGTTTGACTCAACGTGGGCTACCTGTATATGACCAAAAAAGGTAGCATATGACCAAAAAAGGTAGCATATGACCAAATAAGGTAGCATAACTTACCATACAGCTTCAATTCGAATAATTTATTAGTTTCCAGGCTTGCTCGGCAATGATGACGTAATATCTGATGTAGAGGGTGATATTCAGAGAAGTATTTTTCTACAAGAGTACACGGAGCATCCATATAAAGATGTGTCTTAAGCCTCTTCTTCACAATATGGAGTACATTAAAATCAGCTCTTTGTACAGCTGACTTGGCAAAGAACCACGACTTCTCATCATCTGGCGTGAAAACAGAAGACGTGTTGTCCATATTTAGCTGGATTGCCACTGGACTTAGCCGCCGTACTCCGGGCTCATACTCTTTGGTTATGAAGAAAGCGATAGGAGCGGTCAGCGGTAATACAGTGTGGTTGAACTTGACGTCGTTTAGCTGAGGTGGTTCAATGCCTTCCAGTTCAGGGTAATAGACGACTAAAACTTCGGCTTTGTCAATCGCCTAGAAAAAAAGAAGTTAAATATGTCATCCCTAGTTTGAGTATTTTGTGTTTCTTTAACCATTTTTGGACTAAAAGCATGGACTACGGCCAATGGTTTGCGTCGATTTTGGACCATTCTCACACCTTTTGTAAAGATATGAGTTATTTATGAAAGATGCTAAATAAGTCATTTTTGGCCATTTGCGACATATATACATAATATAATATCAGACCCTGGAGTATTATTTCTTTACGAATTGGGTTTCTTGTCGATAAACATACCTTGTCCAGTGCGTCGTTGTCGTCTGTGTTTAATACTTTACGAAACGCTTTGTGCCAGTCAAAATCTTTGTTTAAATAAGTTTCGTAAAGTCTTTCCCAACTAACGCCCTCGTTCCCTAAAAACAGAAATTAAAATACTGCGTTACGTGTCACGCAACGACTTTTATTTTAAAGTATGTTCCTTTCGTGACAAAAATATTTCCACATTCAAGTTTTCCAACTCACCAGCTTCTCTCGTTACTTTCCATATTTGGAAAGGATTTGCACCAGCTAACCGCTGGTCAGCAAAACAGCGGTCTTTAAAGAAGTTGTCCTCAATTGCTGGTACACGCTTGAGAGCACTCATGGCGCTTCGTTTCTGAAGAAAAAATATTTAGATATAGAAAATAAGACAGGCAGAAAGACGGACAGATAGAAAGACAGACAGACAGACAGAGAGACGCGCAGACGACCATACAAACAGACATATAGACAGATAAACAGACAGACCGACAGACAGATAGATGGGAGAACAGTCAGACAAGCAGATGAACGGACGAACAAACAGACCAACAGATAGATTGGGAACAGACAGACAGACAGACAGACAGACAGACGGACAGACAGACAGACAGACGGACAGACAGACAGACAGACAGACAGATAGTTTACCTTGTGGTGTTTATAGAAGGCCTCATACACAATAGCAAAGTCCAACAATGTTGGTGTTGTATGGAACCTCGAGTCCTTCAGAGTGAAATGAGACTCGATATCTTTGTTCAGGTCAGCATTATCAGTCATCTTCATGTACCATTCGATGGTGAAGGGATCAGTGGAGGCACTTTGAACAAAACTCGCTGCTCCCTTCTTGAGAAGAAGAGGCACGTGCATGTCTGAATTGCTGGGGGGCGAAATGAATAAAAAATTATAGACATTTATACGGCGGCCATCTTGAATTCTATCGTTTAAATTATGGGATGCCGAGGGGGAAACAGCTGGAAAACTTCTAGACTGCACAGCTATCGAGTATCTTTTTATAAACTGTTACGCTTTTCGATTTTAAGCACATCTACTGAACGATGTTATGCCTGTGCGAATGAGTCAAATGAGTCAAAAACAGCGGTACGTATCGAATAAGAAACTGGTGTATTGTATGAGTACGGTATCGAACAATAATTAGGGACTTTAAGATTTGCAAAATCTACGCCGGCGACGTCAACCGGAAGTCTTTTTCTTCTGTGTTTCCTGTGGACGAGTTGACCTTACTGACAATGTTTCGAATGAAATCTCTAATGAACAGAACCCCAAAGAGGAGTTATTTACACTTCAGGTGGACGTCGTCCTCGTAGATTTTGCAAATCTTAAAGTCCCTAATGATCGCACTGGTGAGAGACGAGTGCTCTCATCGCTACTCCAACCGTAACTCCCTAAGTAAAGAGGGCCCCGATGATCACAGAGAGACGAGGTCTGGGTTTCAAGAGAAAGGATTGGTACCTACTTTAGAAAGTCTTCTTTTCTAGATGACGTCAGCTTGATTAGCATCTTCTTCGCTTTTCGTCCAATTTCTCGTCTGACGAGACAAATCTTTGATGCGTAAGACGCCAAACTGATGCGGCATTTCAACTCTGAAACACAAAATAGGTGTCTTTGTGAGATTTTAAGAGTCAGACAACGAGGTGCATTCTGGTCTAGCTGGGGTGCACAACATACGGAACAAATAATTTATGTGCCAAATCGAAACCGGAATGCATCATACACGTAAGATATCCTAATAAAAGCCAAACAAAGTGCATTCTGTTCTAGCTTGGGTACAAGCAACACCATAAGGATTTTTTCCCCACCTTATCGAGACCAGAATGCATCATGCTTCTTTACTACCCCGGAATTCAGGGTCAAACCTGTTGCAATATGGTCTAGCTTGGCTACAAATGTCGCCACTATAAGGCATAAGGGACAAAATATTTTACCCATGCTGGATAAGCACTGGTTTGACGTCCAGATATGGATAACCTCCCGAAATGCATTCTGGTCTAGCTTATTATTATTATTAGGTCTTAGCTGGTATAAATGCTCTCTAACACTCACCTTCACAGTTTATGCCCCCAAAGTCATCTTGACATTGGCATCGATATCCATCAATCCTATTATAATCATTAATGCACGTTCCACTGTTCTTACATGGACTTTTAGCGCAATTATTAGGACCATCACCTTCCTGGACGGCTGCTCCAATACCTGAGCCCGCAGACCCACTGGCTTCTTGTTCCTGACCAGCGATGTCATCTTTAAGTGTATGCTCGGCTTCTTGAGTGACGTCATTCGTATTTTTCATGTCGGTATCTGTAGGGTAATAAAATAATTAACACTTTTGTTTTATCGAATATGCTCTAGGTATCTTATTGCCTCGAAAACACCCCAAGAGGTACCGGCTTAGTTTCTGGTGGTCATTTTAGATTTGTGACACCCTAAGGCTGCGTTCATAATGTATGGCAGAGGGGAGGAGGGGGGGCAGGTGAAAATTTGAAATGTTCAGAATAATTCTTAACACCCCCCTCCCCCTGGATCTGGAATCCTAAAAGGTACGACGAGTATCCCCGCCTTTTACCAGGTCTACGATTAAACGCATGTTATCCTTACCTGCAGAAGAGTTATGTAGGACTAAGACAAGAGCTAAAACCACCATCCATCGCTTCATGGTGAAACACTACCAAACTACAAACATATTTAAAAGAAATTTTAATAAAAATGCCGAGACATTCATCATTTAATACGTGGTGTACATCACTCAATGCCCAAAGAGAATAAAATAAATCCTGGACAAAAGATATGTGCGCCATCTTGAATGACATGAGAAAAAGAACCAACATGGCGGCTGCGACGTTACTGCATGTCAAGTAAAGCATTAGTATCTTAATATGCTTTCGGGTACGTCTCCATATTTGGTAGTCTCCCCAAAGATAGGATATTAATATTAAGATCATCTGACAATTTTTCAACGTCTTGCAAAATCAAGAAATTGAAAGATGATTACGTAACTGAAGTGAATTACCCGGGTGTCACAACCATAATTATGCTGTGCAATTGCAAAATCGGGGCTAACCCTGAGCAACAGAGAACTCAACGGGAATATTCAAAAGCGCCAGGGATGTTATAGTATAGTCCTTGCATCAATTCTACCAATACGAATAAATATGGTGTTTGATTTGTTGCTCTCTCGACCCTAAATTAAGGGGTTTTTCTACAGGTTCTCTAACCAACATGTGAGTCGACGCATTAAAAAAATTGAATGTAATGGTAGTGTCTGTGAGTGAAAGTTGGTCAAAATTCATAATGAACTTGTAACTCAGTGTAAAAGAGGATCATTATGATTCAAAGCAGTAAACGAAAGCCAATTGAGTAGAAATAACTAGAATTATCAGTAATAGTTTTTGATGTAGTGTTTGGTCAATTCACTTAGGCCCCGTCCACACGTATCCGGAAATTTGTGTTTCCGCAAATTTTTTTTTGCGGATACGAAAATGTTCGCGTCCACACGCAGCGTATTCGAATCGTTTTCGAATCGTTTTCACTGTCGACACGTATCCGGAAATTTCTTGATCCGCCCTGATGCACGCTAATTTTTTACAAAAATACGAAAATTTGCGGATACGTGTGGACGGGGCCTTAGAGAAACAATTGCAAAAATACGTACGTCAGTATAAGATGCCCAATTATTCTCGGTACCCGATTCTTGGGGTGAATGTTACGTCGTTAGATCAACCAAGATGGCTGTTAGCTGTTTCATTGTTCTTTAATTATATCTCTAGGTATTTTTCAGTCACGTGGTTGCAATCCAAGAATTATTTCGTTAAGTATATTAAACATTATTCGGTATTATTATACGTTTACAAGTAGTGTTTTCATGTGAAACATCAGATTCGATAACTGGTGATTATACAATGGCAAGACTAAAACACATTTGCACTTGAATACATAACCCGCCAACTGACCGGTATTTATCGAGGATTTCACCATCAAGGACTTAAAAAAAAACCACACAGAAATTAAATCTAAGCGTCAAGTCACAATAATTTCAATCAAACATGACTGAAAAGTCAAGTGAAACGTTGAAGTTTTCAAAGTAGAACAATAATTAAAAAACGGATGGTTTTCTTTTACAGCTTACCCTTGGTTGAAACACGACGAAGTCAAAAATCAAATATTCCAGTTACAATCCAACGCTTTTTCTTCCAACGATGACCACAGGTGTTTGTCAACGACGTTTTAAAATGGTACGCTTTTGTATTTTAAAACACAGGGTAAAAAAATTGATACAAATATTATCAAAAATCGTATGTAAATTAGTCAAAATTGTAGGAAGATCTTTTTCGTGTTCCTTGTAATGTTCATTGAAGCGTGGGACCTGGTACGGAATGTAGATTTGAACAATATGGTCACCAGTGACGGTTAAACAATGGTTTGCAAACGTCTCGTAAAGGATATAGGGAACGAAAAACTGATGCTCGGGTAGACTGGGTATGAGTTAAAGAAAACTCGTTCCCAGGGATTATCGAGTTCTTATTTCACGGTGGATTGTGGGTAACGTGTGGTTTCGAGTTTTGGCGCGAAATGATTGTTTGTGAAAACGATTTATTTAGCACCAAAAACGATGAAAATGGGTTACTCTAAATAAATTGGGGGGGGGGGGGATTTTAGAAAGAGTGAAAGAGAAGAAAGAAAGAGGGAGGGCAGGAAGGAAGGAAGGAAGGAAGGAAGGAAGGAAAGAAGGAAGGAAGGAAGACCGAGGTAAAGTAGGGGAAAAGATACATAGGTAAGTAGTAAGTATGCACTCATTGCAGCTACGTTAGTAACAAACAAACATGCAAGCAAAAAAATAAACAAAAACGTCAAGTTTCACTCACGAACACTACCAATGCACTACACTAGTACCTGAGTACCCGGCTTGGGTTACCTGTGTTACCAACAGCCTCATGTTGATAAATCGATGTTTACACTACTAATTAATGCATACGGCTAACATTCTCTCATGCAAAAGACTTGTTTATAAATTTATTGTTGCTCGACCATAGCAATGTGTTTTTAAACAAGAAACAAGTTTTTTAAATCCCAAAAATCACAACGATAAATACGACAGACAGGAGCGGCTGCTCTCAATCGCAGAGGGCGTTCATAAGCACCAATTCTTGATTCAAAGTGGTCTTAATTACTTAATGACTAATGCTACTTCTGTTATTCATGTTCTACTTAAAACATATCATAAGATAATGGCACAACCTGTAAGATACAGGTGGTATGAACGCGAGCGGGTACCAGCGTGATCTCGCGGGATAACGCTTGAACAGTTGACCTTTGTCGTTTCAACTTCAAAATTCAATTTTTTAAAAATCAATGATGATTATTTGCTCAAGAGATTTTCAAATCGAAAATGTCATATTTTAAAAATTTTGACGATTTTTTGGATTTTATTTGTTTGGTTTGTTTTGAGATTACGTTTGACTACCCTCTTTGATAAAAATCACACACAAATCAAACGGTTTTTGGCCTATAGTGACAATAAAACATTTTCAAAAAGCCAGTCAACTGCACATCAATCAAGCGTGCGCCCTTGCACCTTATTTGGTTATTGGGTGCAATGCGCCGTCTGATTGGTTGATTGAGGTCTACAGCGAATGAAGTCATTTTCATGCGAATCATTTGTTTTTGGACAACCCCTAAGGCCACAGGTGGCAAACACAAAACAGGACCTCAGCTGAATCAAAGATTCTGAGGTGGCCGAAACTGGTCATGAGAATTTTAGCGTAAATTTTATCCCTACAACTGGATTAAAACCACGTTCTCATGTAAGATATGAAAGCAAGGGTATTTTTCTTCCTCTGGCTGATCTGCCTATCACAGGCATCGCCAATATCAAGTAAGTAAATCAAGAACGGTTTACAGTTATTTAATACCCCAGACAGAGTCACAAAACAAGTGGTTACGATTGAGTTACGTTTGTCTCACTCATAGCCATTTGTTCTCATAACATATCTAATATTTCATCCAGGTATTTTTTTCTATCTTTATTTTTTCGTTTCTCTGGGTTTTATTTTATGATTCTTATAGCTTAAAACCTATCAAGACGTCAAACGAATCGTTGAAAATCAAGCTAATCAAGTATTCAACCCGTAAAACTCCTCAAAAACATTTTTCGCGTATAAATCAAGATACATTTTTTATTCTTGTGCGTTTCTTCATTTGGATAAATTGCAAAACCAAATAGCTCATTACTATAACATCTTGTTTTAAAAAATACTAACACCAATGTTAACACCTTGAACACAAGACATAAGTTGTGAAATTGACTTTCAATGTTGTTATGACACATATTTAAAAACAAGTAAAGTCGGGTGAAATTAAGATGAGAAATGGCGAGAATATTGGACAGATATGGTAGCGTGGAAATGTTTCTTGTCATGTCGTGCGCCGTGGTATTGATGCTTGCGTCTTCATCAGAACATGCAGTTGTGGCGTATTCACGTTTTGGGCGTTTCAAGTTGAAGAGGTTACTGCACGCACAAGAAAAGAGTAATTGCGCTGTTATTCGTGTTGAAGAAGCGTCGATGTCGTTAGATTTGACCACGAGGAGGAGAAGGAAGAGGAGGATGACTTGTGCGTATGATTAGAAAGGCATCATTAAGCAAGCTACCAAGAGTATTTCAAGAAGTAAAAGTGGACATGATTGCAGATGTAAAGGGGTTGGAATAATCACCAACTAAAAGATGGTTATGTTGATGATGATAACCTTGATTCATGGCGATGTTGATGGTGATGAGAATGATAATGATAATGGTGGTGATAGTGATGCTGATGATGATGTTGATGATGATTAATAATGATATATAATGATAAATTGATGGTGTACGCTTGTATTATGTTATATTATATTTATATATATTACTTATATTTTGTTCAGAATTCAATTAAGATTAGTACGGAGATCGGAGTTAGTCAGCAAACAAGTAAATCTTCTTGACCAGAGTTCTCTCAAACAAGTGTTTCTAATGTTGAAGTAGTGCAATATTTACTTTAACTGTTGGTATTTGTGAATATTTTGACACTGATTCGAGGCTAACCCTGAGTAAACGAATCTGTGATCGAAGAACACAGCTTTACTAACCGAAAAAGGGATTTATATATCAGCAATGTAACATGTTCAATGGTCCAAAGCAAGTGTATTGACTCACGCGAAAAAAATTGAAATAATACGGGTACATCACTGGTATGAAATGCGTTAAATCGAAGAGACCCATAAATCACTGACCCATACATGTTTGCATTGTTTTCTACGCCTACTATAAAATCAGGTGTGCACGTGATATACCACGCCCATCGCTATTAACCACCCGTATAGACACCCCTCACATGATATTCAAGATTAAATTCTTAGTAGGCAGGTTAAAAAACGCTTTTCGATCCGGACAATCCACTTTACCGAAGTCCAGTCCAGTCCAGCTATGCTCGGTTCCGGATTTTCCAAAATTAAAAAAACTCTCATAATTCAGAATTTAGAAGCCCAAATCAAATTCTAGGTTGGGTATGTTTTTTCTTTACATTAAGATAATTCATACCCTTAAAAAACTGGAAATTCAGAAAACAAAAAATTTACCTGTTGAGGACATAATGTGATGCAAGCAGCATGTATAAACCCCACTCGTTGCCTTGACAATGATAACCTAATTATGATGGTAATGATTAATATTTATAAATAATAATAACTAATAATAACAATATTACTTACCAAACTTTCTCTTGTCCCAGGAAAGAGAACGAAACGGAGTGTCGAACTAGAAGCAGACAGAGAAGGTAACTCCACAAGAATTTATAGACTTTTTATTATAAATCTGGAAATAATTTAGCCGCAATATTTTGAATTACTTGTTTGCTATTTAAAATATCAATAGCTATTGCAATAAATATGTTGCCGAAATGCCCCTCAAAACACTAGAAATCGCACTTCCAAGGGTCTCAGTTTAAAACTTTTTCGATGCGACCTCAGCCTCCAAAGTCTCCAAAGTCGATAAACCTTTTCAATTGGAGCTCGCAGCTTATGTACAGCCGGAGAAATTAGAGATGTTCTCCGATGATTGCGCCCTTACTCTGCCAAGGCCTGCCCCCGAATAACCCCCAGTCAAAAATTACGCTCCGCGGTCCCTGGGAATTCTTGGCGCTCTTTACTTGAAATCTCTATACTTTTTGGCTAATTTTTTTTGTTTCCTAGTTTTTGGATAACGTTGGACAGTTAGGTTTTTGTTTTTCTTTCAGTCAGGACGATAATATCCGCTATCGTTGATGCCATACTCGACGGAGACAAGACTCGTCGATCTGATATACCAGGTAACCATGGTAACTAGTAACCACGTGATTAGAAATGTTGGGAAACAATTGGCCAACGTGTCACTGGCTATTACCAGTCATTGTTTCTTTATTTAGTAACATACCTATTTTATTAAGACCCTCTTATAATCAAGCTGCGACCTGTGACGTCATAGTGAAATAGGGTAATTGTGTTTTAATGAAACTTACATTGATTACTAGATGAGGATGAAGAGAGTAAGTCTCCAGAATCTGTGAAAGAAGAAAGTAAAATATCTTCAGATAATGAGGAAAGAAAAGACGATGAGAAACAAGAATCAAACGCAAAAACAGAGGATAAAGACACATCTGAAAAATCTGAAGCTTCGGGAAAAGAAGACGCTACGGTGAACGATAAAGACCAGGTGGGAAAGAGAAAATAGGAAAGAAAATGGGAAAGAAAATGGGATAGAAAATGGGATAGAAAATGGGATAGAAAATGGGATAGAAAATGGGATAGAAAATGGGATAGAAAATGGGATAGAAAATGGGAAAGAAAATGAGAAAGAAAATAGGAGAGAAAATGTGATAGGAAATGGGAAAGAAAATGTGATAGGAAATGGGATAGAAAATGGGAAAGAAAATGGGAATAATTGAAAGAAAAAATGAAGGTACAAAACGAGGAACAAAAATTAAATAAATTATGAGAATATACATTGATAAAATTAATATAAATAAATTATGATAGAAAATAGTGCAGGAAAATGTTGATAGAAACAGCATTGTTCTAAGTTTTTTTCGCTCTTCCCTAGACCTCTGAAAACAATGTCGAGTCTGTAGAGAAGCAACCCAAAGAAGAGGGTGAAAAAATCGAATCTGAAGACGATGACAGCTCAGGATCGAATGAAGCAGGCTCGTCGTCAGATGCTCCTACCATAGTAACTCCAATATCCAAGTCAGATGATAGGGAAGAGAGCGTACAAAAACCTGAGGAAAGCAAAGACTCGGGAAAAACAGAAGAAGAAACGGTGACCAGGAGAAATGTTATCCCTACAGAACTTTTTGAAGAAGGTAGGGAAAAGGAGAAGTGAGCAAATGAATGAATGAAACAGTTAAGGAAGGAAGGAAGGAAGGAAGGAATAAAGGAAGGAAGGAAGGAAGGAAGGAAGGAAAGAAGTGTGATAGGTAGGAAGGAAGAAAGGAAGGAAGGAAGGAAAGAAGTGTGATAGGTAGGAAGGAAGAAAGGAAGGAAGGAAAGAAGTGTGATAGGTAGGAAGGAAGAAAGGAAGGAAGACAGGAAGGAAGGAAGTGTGATAGGTAGGAAGGAAGGAAGGAAGGAAGACAGGAAGGAAGACAGGAAGGAAGACAGGAAGGAAAGAAGTGTGATAGGTAGGAAGGAAGAAAGGAAGGAAGGAAGGGAAGGAAGGAAGGAAGACAGGAAGGAAGGAAGTGTGATAGGTAGGAAGGAAGAAAGGAAGGAAGGAAGGAAGGGAAGGAAGGAAGGAAGGAAGGAAGACAGGAAGGAAGGAAGGAAGAAGTGTGATAGGTAGGAAGGAAGGAAGGAAGGAAGGAAGGAAGGAAGGAAGGAAGGAAGGAAGGAAGGAAGGAAGGAAGGAAGGAAGGAAGGAAAGAAGGAAGGAAAAAGGGAAGTAAGGGAAGTCTTTTCTTATATTGCATTCGCGTTTGTCATCTCGTCTTTAAAGTCGTAGTCCGAATTAAAGAAAATACTGCTCAACCAATTGGATCTGTTTTCATGCTTACAGTTAACCAGTTGACTAAAAAATGATTGGGTAATAACTGCATCATGTGATTATACTTGCAGAGGATTCTGGGTCAACCGGTTCAGAACAAGACGACATGGATGGCTCTGGATCAGCATCAGAATCGGGTGACGCTGGCGATACCTCAGACTCGGGTGAAACAGGCGAGGGAGTGTCCGAAACAGCAAATATTATTGGGGAAAATAAAAAAGGCCCGCCAAGTAAAGACTCAGCGAACGACGACCAAAAATTGGTCGAACAGGTTAAGGTAGTAGAAAAGCCTGCTGAACAGGTAAAGCATCAAGAAGAGATTAAAGATGAAGACAAAAATGAACCGGTTAAACAGGTTTCTGAGGAGGGAAAACCAGTTAAACAGGATGAATCGGGTGAAGGCGAGGTCCTGGGAAGTAGCAAATCAGGGGAAGAAGGTAGCAAATCGGGAGAGAGTGGAGAAACTAGCGAAATTGGTGAATCTACCAATTCAAGAAGAAGTGAGATTCCAAAGGAATCTGATGAAAGTGTCGAGTCAGAGAAAAGTGAAGAATCTGGAGAGAGTGGAGAAAGTGGCGCGAGTGGTGAATATGGCGACAGTGACGAACCGGAAGAAAGTGGTGAATCTACCATTTCGAGAAGAAGTGAGATTCCAAGAGAATCCGGAGAAAGTGGAGAAACGGGTGAAAGTGGAGAATCCGGAGAAAGTGGAGAATCGGGTGAAAGTGGAGAATCGGGTGAAAGTGGAGAATCGGGTGAAAGTGGAAAATCGGGTGAAAGTGGAGAATCTGGTGAATCTGGAGAGTCTGGCGAAAGTGGAGAATCTGGCGAATCTGGCGAATCTGGGGAAAGTGGAGAATCTGGCGAAAGTGAAGAAGGAGATGTCAGTAAGAGGAGTGAAATTGCTGATGAAAAGAAAGGTATACAAGCTATATTTAATATTTAGTATGGTGGATTTTCAAAAATAAAGTTAATTCATTGTGTTCATTGCAGAAACTACGAATAGCAAAGACTCTTTATTGTCAGAAAATAAAGATCAAAAGCCAAAGGAAGCATCACAAGACAACTCTGCCAAAGAATCTGGGAACAGTGGCGATGATGCGGGTAGCGGAGAGTCTGGGGAGGGCAGTGAATCTGGAGAAAGCGGAGAGTCTGGGGAGAGCGGTGAATCTGGAGAAAGCGGAGAGTCTGGAGAGAGCGGTGAATCTGGAGAAAGCGGAGAGTCTGGGGAGAGCGGTGAATTTGGAGAAAGCGGAGAGTCTGGGGAGAGTGGAGAATCTGGAGAAAGCGGAGAAAGCTCGGATGGTTCTGTCTCCAAGAGAAACAGCATTCCAGATGACAACAATTCTCAATCAAAGAAAAACCCAACACTTGCAAAGGAATCTAGCTCGAGAGGTGAGGAAGATTTTGAAGAATCTGGCGAAAGTGGCGAATCTGGCGAAAGTGGCGAATCTGGCGAGAGTGGCGAATCTGACGAAAGTAGCGAATCTGGCGAAAGTGGCGAATCTGGCGAAAGTGGTGAATCCGGAGAAAGTGGTGAATCTACCATTACTAGAAGAAGTGAGATTCCAAGAGAATCTGGCGAAAGTGGCGAATCAGGAGAAAGTGGCGAATCAGGAGAAAGTGGCGAATCGGGAGAAAGTGGCGAATCTGGCGAAAGTGGCGAATCAGGAGAAAGTGGCGAATCTGGGGAAAGTGGAGAATCTGGGGAAAGTGGCGAAAGTGGAGAATCAGCTGATGGATCTATCACCAAACGAAGCAACATTCCAGTAGAGCCCATAAACGTGTTAGAGAAACTGAAAAATTTTAAAATAAATGCCAAACTATCTGACGAAAGTAACAATGCCAGTGAAAAATCTGGAGAAAGCGGCGAATCTGGAGAAAGCGGAGAATCTGGAGAAAGCGGCGAATCTGGAGAAAGCGGCGAATCTGGAGAAAGCGGCGAATCTGGAGAAAGCGGAGATTCTGAGGAGAGTGGCGAATCTGGAGAAAGCGGAGAGTCTGGGGAGAGTGATGAATCTGAAGACGAGTCCATATCTAAACGAGACGAAATCCCTTCAGATAACAACGGTAAGGAACAAAAGGAGAGAAACTCCTTTAATTTCAAACGAAGAATGGAAAAATAATTAGAAACTATATTGTTTTATTTGGACAGACAAACCTCAGAATAGCGAAGAGTCTGGGGAGAGCGGCGAATCTGGAGAAAGCGGAGAATCTGGAGAGAGCGGAGAATCTGGAGAAAGCGGAGAATCTGGGGAGAGCGGAGAATCTGGGGAGAGTGGAGAATCTGGAGTAAGCGGAGAATCTGAGGAGAGCGGAGAATCTGGGGAGAGCGGAGAGTCAGGCGAAAGTAACGTATCAAAGAGAAATAAAATAGCAGAGGAAAAACCCGGTAAGAGTAAAATACATAATTTATGCTACAGCATCCTATGGTCTATTTATCAAAAAAGGTAACTCGTTATGAACATTTATATATTACAGACAACAAAGCAGAGGAAGAAAAAGTAAAATCAGTGAAGTCTAGCAAAAGTGACAAATCTGGAGCAAGCGGAGAGTCTGGGGAGAGCGGAGAATCTGGAGAAAGCGGAGAGTCTGGGGAGAGCGGAGAATCTGGAGAAAGCGGAGAATCTGGAGAAAGCGGAGAATCTGGAGAAAGCGGAGAATCTGGAGAAAGCGGAGAATCATTTGAGACAAAAAGAAGCGAAATTCCAAGTGAACAGACAGGTAGTTAAACTCTTAACTCTTTCGGTTATTAAAAAACATAAATAGTTATTTAACTCTTTATATTTACTGTACTAGATACGAGCAACCAAGCGCGCATTGTGAGAAGAAATTACATTCCCAAAGAAGAAAACTCAGCCATACAAGCGCTCAACGAAGACTTAACAGACTCTGCCCTTGGTCTTGATGATGAAGATCAAGATGATGATGCTGAACATACCTCGGTTGAAAATAACGAAGGTATCTCTAAGGTGGAGACTGGTAACGAGCACGGTCAACTGATAAGCGATACCCTGGCAAATGGTAATAACGAAGACAGCATGAAAGCGAAGGTGGAGAAGGCTGATAACAAGCAAGCTGAACTGATTAGTGATACACGTAATAATAACAACGAAGACAGCGCGAATGCCAAGGTGGTTAAGACTGGTAACGAGCGCGGTCAGCTCATCAGCGATACACTCGGAGATATTGGACAAGCTGCACATGCCGTAGACGTCGAAAAAAAGTCGGATATTATCCATAGTCTACCTAAGACTAGTGAAGATACGGCTAGTGCTAGTGGAGAATCGAGTGGATCAGCCGAGATGCCGAACGCAAATGCCGACGTAACGCCGAGTACACAACGGAAAATTACGATCAAGAATCTGTTCAACGCATTAGGTGAATCAGATGCTGAAACAACCGAAGAAAAACCAAAGCAGCAAGATGCAGAAAAAAGATCTAAGACGGTAAAAATATCAGCCTGTGTAATTATCATATTCTGGGAAAATTTATAATAACTTTTTTCTTTTGTTTGCGTTTATTTTATGCAGGAAAAGCCAAGTGAATTGAAAATGAATAGTATGTTGGACAAAGTTTGGACCCAAGGTAAGTAATTCAATGAAAATCAAATTTAAATCAACGAATCTAAAATGATTTAGACGACAATTTCACATTCACATTCACACCACACACACACACATACACAAAAAACACTAACCTTGACTAGAAGTCTTTTTCTTTTTTCTTGAGTGCTTGCCAGCTAATCTTGAATGGAGTTCGTCCTTGTCAAAGGAGTTTTACTCTTTGACATTCTAGGAAGCTATCTTTTCATTCATCTTCAGCTTGTTTTCCAAGACTGTTATAAAATTCTTTCGCTGTTGATTGAGTTTTTCACAACATACCCAAGCATAGTTTCTATCAAAAACTCATGTTCCTTCTTCACTTTCACTACCAAAGCTCGACATTTTTCTTCAGTATTCTTAAACCTTAGTTAACTGTTAGTTTTGCTCGAGTATACCACTAAAATTGGAGGAATTTTTCGCAATAAAATATAAGAAAGTATCTGAGAAAATGTTTTCAATGACGAAAACTCGAGTCAAAGCCGTGAATGAAGTGCAAACGCGCCAGCGCCAGAATGGTTTTCCTGCTCTATGATTGGCTGTTGTCTAGATGACGCTCTTCTGTCAGATTTCGCTTTAATAGTTGCGCAAAGCAACCTGGTTAATACTTTTCATAAACTTGTTATTCCACCAGAAAAAATTTTAAAAGAATTTCATTTAAATTAATTGAAAATTTCCTTTAAGTTTATTTTTAAAATAATTTCTCTTCGTTCGTTTGTTTAGATGATGATGTTGCTGTGGAAACAGCCCCCGTGACTTTGACTCAAAGCGAACAAGCAGAAAAGGCAGAGGTAAATGACTTGAACTATTTAAAAAAATTATGAGATAAGTTGAGTACATTTTCATTTACTTAAAAAATTAATTTCGGATATTTCTTTTGATTACAGCTCGCTGATAAACTAGCAACGTCTTCTAACACTGACCAGGCCACAGTGAACAAAGGTAATTTGATTGGCAGTTCTCCTATGATATCACACTCCTTAACATATTGAAAGTATTAACCTTGATACCTCCAAGATGCATCACTCGAATCATATAAAAATATTTTGCAATTCAGGTATTTGCTTTATGTAGAATCAATAGAGTGCTCACACTAAATCCGTGAAACAAATACTAATTTTTAGCACTAAATAGTGATAATTAAACAATAGAAAACAAAGGATTCTGTATGAAATAGTACAAATTAGTACTATTTAATCTTCACGGTTTTAGTGCGTGCACTCTACTGAAATTATTGATTAGGGTTTATAGGCAAGTTTATAAGTACAGGTTGATAGGTTGCTATAGACGTATTTCTCTACTAATGATATAACTTCGTTAGACCTCCAAGCACTCGAAGGTTACGCTAATGCACTAACAGAAGTAGGAGGTTTGACGTCAGAGCACCATAAAGCCATTGCAACCAAGCTTGCTCTCGACATGATGGATGATCTGAAGGTCCCGGATGACAAGCGAGCAGAAGTACTCAAGAAGGAGACCAGGTTTATAAAAGATGCTGAGCTTGCCTACGTCAGAAGTAAGTTCAGTTGATATAGAGCAGCTTTGGTATGAGAACTTCGGTGCACATGCGTGCCCTGATTTTTTCTCGCGCAATGTCATTGGTTGTTTGGTTGTACCTCGCGGCTCCTGGCTCCAATTAATCCTTACTTTTCTTTTTGAAACTAAAAAGAATCAATGTCTTTGAAATTTTAGATAAAATCGCTCAAGTTCGTCTCGACATGATGAAATTTGCAGAAGAACACCAGGGAGAAAAAGAAACGATACGAGAAGAGGCGATTAAACGATTAGACGACATCGTCGACCGTCTGCCTCTATCCAAAAGAGACATTGAAAAGCAATTCAAAGAAATTAAATCATCTCCTCTTCTTCAAAAAATTATCAAAGGAGCGGCAGAGAAAACCGAGCTTAAGCGTCGACTACGAAGAGCGATAGCTGATTTAATTGTCGATGAAGTCATGCGGTGAGCAGTTAAAGCAAAATCCAAGAAAATAATCATAGAATATTCACCTTGTAAAGACACAGTAAGCTAAGACTTTGACCACGAACATCATTTTTGAAATTCAGGAGATTTTTCAAGAATCCAAACCAAACCAAAATTTTTTCTTTTAATCACGCGCGCCTTTATCGAGTGATCACATGATTATTGCCTGAAAACGAAGTTTTGATAGAGCTTATGGGTATAGGGCATTGTGGGTTATAATTTTATCAAACCTTTTAAGTCCTTATCATTGGAAGCTCTATTTCGACCTCGTTCTCATGCAAAGGCCTGGTTACCATTCAAGATGGTTGAAAATGGGTTTCTGTCTGAACATAAGTCTTTCGTCCCCAACTCTCTCACTGTTCGCTATCTTTTTGTTGCTGCCAAGACTGAACTATAAGATCTGCATGGCCAAAGGAGCTTATGAAATTGTAATTATTTTGCCTGCACTTATTCAACATTGCTTATATAATTTATCACAATATAAATACATGGGAACCCTATGTTTATTTTAAACGAGGAGGCCTGCTATAGACCTTTTTAGATCCACAGGGAGCCCAAACATCGGAATTCACTCAACGTTTAAACTTCATTTCTTTGCTTTACATTTAAGGACAGTCAATATTCGTAGAAAACCTGGCTGTGTACAGTAATTGTTAATTCAATTGTTAAATTTTGTTTCTAATGATTAATCAATAATAATTTCAAATAATTTATCTACATTTTATGTAGATCAGTTTGGTCATTTCATTTGACCTTTTCGACACATCTGTGATTTCACATACGGGAACTCGTTTTTGATAGTTGCCATAGAGACAGGAGCCAAGCAAGGCTCTACGAATAATATGTATCAATTTCTGTAGAAAACGGGAATAAAATAATAAATGCTATGCGATGCTATTTGTGTGTGCTTTCATTTGGCAACCTATTACCCCAGGGAGGGGAGGGATAGGGGCTTTAGACCATTTCGTCGTCCAGTGACCAAAAATCAAAACTCATTTTTTACATTTTTTTTTTAATTTTTGAAATAATTTTTTAATATATTATTTCGACTTATATCGTTTAAATAATTTTTTAAAATGTTAATAGTAAAAAACTAAAACTTTTTTTTGAATTTTTTGTCAACTGGTCCCTCCTCTTTAAAACCTTTTTATCTATTTCGTTGGGTAGCCTGTGGCAAGAGAAGAGAAGACCCAACTTCGAAACAACCGTCCCAGTCCCCTTAACGGAATCGCAGTCTTTGAGAGGACCGGGGCTACTTCTTTACGATAAGACGAACTGAGAAACGCTCATCTTTTTTGGATACATCTAATATTTACGTCCATAAAACTTAAATACAATGCATCCAAAATTACAGCTTCCGGTTGGTACGCAGTGCCTTGTGGGATAGAAACCAACCGGAAGTTAGAATTCTTGATGCTGTATAACTAATATGTTAACAATATTCGTATAGGAAATACTTTAACTGATAAAACTTTTCGCTGATTTTCATTGGCCAACGCGTAAGTCACGTGATTATTTGAGATGTATGTTGCGCAATATCCAATTTTAAAATTTATCTGTAATAATTTATGCGCAGAAGTGTTTCAATTAGCAATATCATAAAATTCAGAGAATTTACAGAAGGAGAATTTAGACGTGGATTTATAGAACAAATTCTTTCAAATAATATATCCCCGGTCAAGCTTGGGTGTCTTGATAAGTATTCAAGAACTTGAATTGAAGAGAGAGGGTGGAAAGAGGCCTTGTTTTACATAATCCTGTACGATCTGAAAATGAAAATGAAAACGTGTTCCAAAAGAAGAAGAAAAGATAAGAAAAAAGAGTTTTACCCAGTGGCCCTCGACCCTTTGAAGCCGCGCAGGACTGGATTCCAAACGTTACAGAATAAACCAATGTATAGTAAAGAACTTAGAATGAACTTAGATATTGCTCATGCATATAACGAAGATAAGATTTTAGGACAAAGTCAGTAGTCTATTTGATTATTTTACTCTGAGCACCACTGCTGTCATGCGCAGTGTTGCTCTCTCTTTGCTCTCTCTTGCGCATACGGTCTGCATAGCAACCCAGCCCACCAATCAAAATAAGTAAGCATACTAATGTACTACGTGACGTAAAAAGTCAATCGCGAATAACAAATTATTAATAATATTAACAAATAGACAAAAGGTATCTCTTTCAATGCACCATGGGAAACAGTGCATTGCACATGGACTTCTACTCCCCATGACCTTTGGACCCCAAGAGAAAAAGATTGACATACCTCTCTTAATGCATCTACTGTCGGTTCAGCGTACTTGTAGGCAAATCCTGTCTTTTCGATTTTTGTGCCGTCAATAAAAAGATGCTTGTCGTAAAGTAGTTCCTGGAATAGAAATACGATAAAATAAGGTAACCATGACGACGGTGCGCATTACACCCTTTCGCTCTATTAGTTAGAGCAGTTTTCGTATGACCGTGAAATAGTCGAAGCCGTATGCGTGCCGTGCCGTGACCGTGATGTTTTCTAGAATTTTGATTGGGTGATTTTTTTCTCGACCAATGTGGTTGGTCTGGCAGAGCCGTGACCGTGTCCGCGCCGTGTTCATGCCGTGTTACGGGTATTTGATTGGATGAAAAGTAAATTCACGTGCCATATGATTGGTCTGGCATATGCCTTGCCGTGCCACCACCGTGTTCGTGCTGTAAGCTTCAACATGGTAGTCAACACGCATGTGTGAGGTCCATGGGAATCAAACAAAAAGTCTCTTGTTTGCGGGCAGCGCGCTCACAAATTTACAGCGCCACACTTGGCTCCTGGCTTTGAATTACAAATAGTTGTAAAGCATGGGAAGTTTCGAAGCATTTGTGGCGTAGTGGTGAGAGCGCTCGCCTCTCACCAATGCGACCCAGAATCGATCCTCGGACTCGTTTTATGTAAGTAGAGTTGTTTGTCGTCTCTCTCCTGTGCTTTGAGGGTTTTTTTCCCGGTTCTCCGGTTTTCCTTCCTCCTCAAAAATCAACTTCTAAATTCTAATTCGATGTAGAAAGCGCACATGTGTGGATATGCATATGAAATATAGGTGTTACGAATATCAAAGTTTATTTATGAAGTTTATTTAAATCCTTACCTGGTCTAAATATGGACTCAAGGGCGTGGCTTGTATGCCGTCTTTTTCACAAGCCTGGGACCAAGGCGCCAAGTGTTTTTCATTAGATTCCTCTACAGTACTTTCCATATTAACCTGTAGATAATAAACAATTATTGGATGACGTATCAGCTCAATTTGATGTATAATAAGTATAGGAAATCGCACGATCTAGAGTACAATTTGGAAATTAATAGACACGAGTAATGTTTTGAAAGTTCTTGAGCCTTTAGGCGAGTGCAATTAAAGAACTTTCAAAACATTACGAGTGTCTATTAATTCCAAATCGTACGAGAAGATCGTGCGATTTTTTGTTTATAGTTCACTCAACAAAATTTCAGTAAAAAATGCGAAGCGACGCCGTTCATCTTTGTTTATTTGGCGGCCGATTTTCAGTACATCGCGCAACTGAAATGCATAAAAAAGATTAGTTCTTACGGCTTTAAAATTTTATTTATATGTTTTTTAAGTACAAAATGATAGAAAATACTTGTTTTGACATGGTTTTGGCCGTGTGGCCATAGCGACTTAATTCGGTACTCCTACGGAGTACAATTAACGCTAGAATTATACTCCTCTCGACCAATCAGAGTCGAGTAATTTTGTTGAGTGTACTATAATAGTGGTTATGGTATAACTTAGAATATGAGGTGACGCGCGAAAAAAGGCTCAATACTTACTCGTGCAAGATTTGATAAAACTGTTCCAAAATAATTGTGTTCGATTCCAAATATCTCACAAACTAGAGACGTTATGCTACCTTGAGCTGTGAATAAACAACACCAGAAACTGTCTTACTGATATGATGATACATTAACCATACGATAATTGTTGGTGGGCAATGAAGATTATAGAAATAAGAAATGATGTTGACATCGCTCATGATACTTAACGATAATGATGGTGATGATGATGATGAATAAGCTGAGCGGAGAAGGTTATGGCGATGATGGATAATGATGACGATGACAAATGATGATTGTAATGGTGATGATAATACATGATAACAACGGTTTATGTTGATGATAGTTATGATGGTAAAGATTATGATGATACATGACGATGATACATGACGACGATACATGACGACGATGATACATGATGATGATACATGATGGTACATGATGATGATACATGATGATGATACATGACGATGATACATGATGATGATACATGATGATACATGAGGATTATGATGCATGATGATGATGATACATGATGATGATACATGATGATGATACATGAGGATGATGATACATGATGATGATACATGATGATACATGATGATGATACATGATGATGATACATGATGATGATACATGATGATACATGAGGATTATGATGCATGATGATGATGATACATGATGATGATACATGATGATGATACATGAGGATGATGATACATGATGATGATACATGATGATACATGATGATGATACATGATGATACATGATGATACATGATGATACATGATGATGATACATGATGATGATGATGAAGATACATGATGATGATGATGATGTTGATGATGATACATGATGATGATACATGATGATGATACATGATGATGATACACGAAGATGATAAAAGATGAGGATAAATCATGATGATACATGATGATGATACATGATGATGATACATGATGATGATACATGATGATGATACATGATGATGATACGTGATGATGATACATGATGATGATGATACATGATGATGATACATGATGATACATGATGATGATACATGACGATGATACATGATGATGATACATGACGATGATACATGATGATACATGATGATGTTGATAAATGATGATGATACATCATGACGATGCTACATGATGATACATGACAGGTATGAAACATGATGATGATACATGATGATGATGATGATGAAGTTACATCATGATGATGATGATGATACATGATGATGATACACGATGCGATGAAACACGATAATACATAGTGATGCTGATAGTGTTGACACATATTTCTAATAATATAACAATCAGAGATAATATTAACACAAGATAATTTTTCCCTCACTTACACGAATCAGCCTTGTCACATAGATTGTAAACCTCTCCATCATCTCCGTGGTCTGTCAGATGCCACAAGGCTTGGCAAACATCATAAACATGAACCGTATTCATCTTAAGGTCTTTAGTCCACAAAAGCTACAATAAACATAGTCAATAATCTAATCACACAGTGTCGTACGCGTACGAGCACACGCGTTCTGGCGCAAAAACAATCACGCAAAATTCACAAGTAGCCCAAGAAATAGGAAAAAAGGAAATTTTATGAATTTCAGTCAAACTTTTATATTAGGGAATGCTCCCCCCGCCTGCTAGCTACGCCCCTGCAATCACGAGATTATCATAGACACTATTCAAAATAATCTCGAATGAGAAACTCATAACAAGAAAATATAAAAGAAATGACACAATCCATCGACTTCTTTTGTATTTTCCTGTTAATCCAAGATAATTTTGACTCCTTCTGCCTCCACCCATACCCCCCTCGGTTCTGCACCATTGTCGATTGGTTGATAATTATAGCCATACTAACATGACTTATAATACCTTCATACTTTCTTTTAGCTGCTTATAGACAGCACCAATGATGAGCCTTGGTGCTGAAATAAACACAAAAAAATACCGTCATAAATCTCGGATATTCTGGTTGGCTGGTGGGGCGCACTTGTGTATTATGTGTCGTGGTTTATAACACAAATAATGTGCGCGCGCACTTTCTATTCCATCAAAAGTCAATCTCGTACCCAGAGCCTGCGTTTCTTCTGGCCTGCGTTGGAGAACGAGGGCTCTGCATGGCATAATCCATTTTTTGAGACCAGGATTTCTTGGACTTCGGTATAACAGCGCACGCATTCAAAGACAAAATAAAAATTAAAAATATTTTCCCCCCCCCGATTTTTAATTTGTACTATGATTTTTACTTTGATTTTGACTTTGCTTATTTTGACCGTTTATATCTCCCTTTCCGAAAATTGCGCATGCGCCAAAATATATGGATTATGCCAGAGCCCTCGTTCTTCGCCGCAGGCCAGAAGAAACGCAGGCTCTGGGTACGAGATTGATCAAAAGTATTCAAAAGAATGATTATTTTTCAACGTTTTTTAATTTGTATTTTAATTTGTTGTGCTTTGTGTAGTTATAAATCACTTGGGGATTGTCGAGAACACTTGAGGAGTGTTGAGAAGCAGGAAGAGAAGACAAATAAAAACATGTTTTTTCTACATGCGCATTGCATTTAGTTTTAAGGGAGACTCACAGGGAGCCCAATTTAGATTAAAGTGAATGGTGAAAATACAATCGGAAAAACTAAATAATATATGTGCTTTAATTCGAGGTCAAGATAATGACCTCCGTAATACGAAAGAGTAAAAAAATCGATAAAAATGCACTAGAACATTTTTTTTCGCGGGCGCCTTTGTTTTCCTATATAATTCCCCTATGGTATCTGAGGTCGCTATATATACAAAAGGTCATTATCTTGACCTCGAATTAAAAAAATATATTTAGTTTTATTTTATTTTCACCATTCACTTTAATCTAAATTGGGCTCCCTGTGGTGAGACTCACTGATTCCTTGTCTTGCACCAATACCATAGATTATAGCGGGACGAACGATAACGTACTTCAAACTGAAAACAAATAACAGCTTTGTTAATAGTAAATTATGAAACCTGATTGGCTAACTAAGAACGTTCGAGCAAAGCTGATTGGCTGAATGGGATAAACTCGAATTCTCATGATTCTTAAGGCATTATTCGCCATTTTGAGTATCAGGGGAAAACTGGGTCAACTTGGGATTGCAGTGCATTTCGGGGCTGTTTTTTCTTGGAAATACTACTCGACCGAATTTTTAACTCAACCTTGGAATGGATATTCATGTAAACTGCATGCTGATTGGTCGAAAGTCACAAACGTCAATAAACCGTTTTTTTCAAGGTTGCGTGCGCATCCAAATTAAAGGAACTCAACGGACCACTATGCCAGAACAAGAGCTTTATCAATATGGGAATTATCATACATTTCTATGAACTTTTTCGATAAGAATTCATAAAATCGATTATTCTCCTCTTTAAATATAAAACTGGCTTCAATTTTGTGGCCCGTAAAGTTGGATGCGCACGCAACCTTGAGAAAACGGTCTATTGAACAATTTGTACAACACCACTGTGTTCATTGATTACAGACTCATTTACTCAGGCTTAGCCTCCCTTTAATAGAAATACTTTGAATCTCTGCAGACCTAGACTGGTATACATAAATATTCTACACAAAATCAAAGCTCTGGGCAGCAGAGAACTCAAAACTAGAGCAACGCAAAAACTGGAAATGTGAAATTATTTTGGAGATTCTAACTTACCCTTCTATTTTTGCCAATTCTTTTTCCACCATCAGCTTACATTGACCAAGTCCTGTCCAGGGGCTTAATTTACTTTCCTCTTCCTTTTCTTTCTAAGGTGGGAAAAAATGAATGAATGAATGAATGATGGATGGATGGATGGATGGGGGGACAGAATGGGATCAAAGGGAAGGGATGGAAGGATGAAAGGGATGGATGGATGGATGGATGGATGGATGGATGATGGATGGAAGGATGAAAGGGATGGATGGATGAATGGATGGATGGATGGATGGATGGATGGATGGATGGATGGATGGATGGATGGATGGATGGATAGATGGGTGGGTGGGTGGGTGGATGGATGGATGGATGGATGGAAGGAAGGACGGATAAATGAATAAATGGATAGAATGCATGGATGGATGGATGGGTGGGTTGGGGTGGATGGATGGATGGGTTGGGATGGGATGGGATAGATAGGATAGATGGATGAATGGCTTACTCATATTAGGTAACAAATGAGTTATCTGTACCTTGTCGCAGTTATATACTTGTGCTGTTGATAGTTCTATGTATCTTTTAATGTTGCGCTTTGCTGCTTCCTTGGCACAATTTATACTCAACTTATATATACCATCTTCATAAACCTACAATATACGACAAAGAAAAAATGTTATCATAATCTTATCCTGGTGTGCAGAGCTGCCTCTCCACTTTTCCCTTGGGGAGGGGGATGGGTGGGAAGTAAATGTAAACAGGCTAAATGTGTAAATGCGGTTTTAATGAAAGCAGTTACAATCCTCACTGTTTGATTGGCTTCCTGGCATTGTTAATAAGAGTACAGACCATGGTGATGACATCATTCATTCCACCTACTGTTTCACAAGAGTTTTGAATAAATTTAATAACGACAAGTTTTATAGATCAGGAAAATGATGTCATCCATTTTGCTCCTTGTGAATTGCCTCGTGATTTGTAATAATTTGTTATGAGTAAGAAGTACAGAAAAATGGTAAATTTTGAGAGTCAATTCAGAATCACTTTATTTTAAGAAATGATTGAAGTTAAGATACCTCCTTTATCTGTCCATATTTGGTTTCACCAGCACAATTGAAACAGAACTCAAAATCACCATCGTCCAGGAAGGCTTTTTCTACGCTTCCTGGAAAATCAGTAACCAGAAAAGAAATATATTGTCATTTCAAAAATAATTTCAATTAGGGGTTTGTCATGGCAACCTTGCACGGGTCAACCTTGGCACCTGTCACTGTTGCGCAATGAAATAAATTCACCTTTTCAGCAATAGCCGTCACATCGTAAACACTTTGTTGGATTGTGTTACAGTCACCAAAAAGTTCGGACATCGTTCTCGAATTCCCATACAAATTCGATGAGTTTAAAGAGAAAGTTTAGATAGATTTCTTTAGTTAGCTCTCTTAACAGCAATAAGAAAAGCTTCAATCAAGCTAGAAAAATTATATTTTACTTGCATTTAGAGAACTAACTAAACAAACCAAGTAAATAGTTCATTTAAAGTCAGTACATTTGTATGGAAATCTGAGAACAATGTCCGAACTTCTTAATGACCATAACACAATCCTACACAATTTATACCACATGACGGCTAGCACCGAAAAAGTGAATTGTTTACCATACCTAATCCCAAGGTAAAACCGGGGGGGCTGGGGCCAAAGCTAGAAACACAAGGGTAGGGAATGCAACAGCAATGGCAAGGCAACCAGCTGCATGAGGGACTGCTAGCTAGAGAGCATGCACAGTACTGCTAGCCATATTCCACTCCAAGTTAAATTTGCTTAAAAATAACCACATTTATATGAAAAGGAGTGATGACTTGTCACCTAAGACAGTATAGTTAGAAACTGTTACACCCAATTAATTACCTGGATTCCTTAGATTGGCACTTTTAAACTCAACACAACTGTTGGCAAATGCTTCCTAAAACAAAAATAAATGAGGAGGATTTAGGATAGATTGTTTTTTGGCCACAGTCATGACATACATGCTACAAGGAATCCCAAAATCTCCAGCTATCAGCACTAGGAAAGCCACAGGATTCAAGTATATCAGAATAATCACACACAGTCTTCTTACCAGGAATTTCTTTCAGGGGGTCAAAGGGCCCACCAATCCGAAATTTAGGGGCCATTTAGAAAACTGGATGGGCCATTTCCAAAATCTTAAAACAACAAATAATAATGTTTTCTGTGGCAAATCTACAACAATGTAAGACAGTTTTATTAGTAATGACAACACAATAAAATTTCGCTGGGCAGCCGTAATTGGGCCATCAATAAACAGAGGCAATGAACACAGACTAATCCCAGACGTCTTGGCGATGACGGCTATGTTCGATTCGTGGCGTTTCATGTGGACTTTCACCTTGTTTATCGACAATATAATGTGACTTTTATTATTTCAAAAGTACTCTAAATCTTTAAAACTATCAGGAAGTACTCCTTGGATAATTCATGCGCCCTTGGGGGTGCATAGATTTGACATTTGTGCGCCATTTCTGATTTTTATGCGCGAATCCCGCAATGGCGCGGCCTGGTAAGAACACTGACACAGCTGGCTACACTAGCTAACAGCAATGAGCTCCAATACCTTTTGTCTATCATTCAGCCATGCAGTCTGTGGTGGTACTTTATCTACAGCTCTTATCTTTGAAAATAAAATAAAGACGTAAACATACTATTTTTTTATAAATTGTCTGGCAGCATGGGTGGCTTAGTGGTGAGAGCACTTGCCTCTCACCAATGTGACCTTGGTCTCAGTCCTGCTGGGCTTGATGTTGTGTGCGAGTAGAGTTGCTTGTTGGTTCTCGACTCCTGTACTTAGAGATTATTTTTCCAGGTTGTGTGCATAAAAATAGTAAATGTAGTGGTAGTGCGTATAAGTGAAAGCAGGCCCACATCAGCAAAAGCTGCCAAAATAATCAGCCTGCTCTAACAAATAAAATAATATTATTATTAATATTATTATTATTATTATTATTATTATTTCACCCAGGAATCCCAATTAGAGTATAAATCAATACTTGCCTTTGAACACAAATTGTTTTCGACCAAGTAGCACACTAGATTACGCCCAACAAATCCAAGGCCTGATATTATACAAAATGAACAGTAATCAATCCTTCAGATATTAAAGAAATGGAAGTTACCCATCGGGGTAGGGGGAGGGGATGTAGCAGTTGCCTCATAACCTGTAATTATTTTCAAAATTGGATTTTTTATCTTTGATAAAATCTTCAAAATCAATTTTGCATTGTGTTATCTATAATAATATTTGGACTTCAATTATACGGTGTAACGCGTAATTTTTTATTGTTATGGTTATGACGTGACCTTTTGCGTGACCTCTATTCAATTACACCACGCCCCCACCCCCCTCCCCTTCCTGTATTAGCATGTCGACAAGATGAAATCAATATCTAAATAAATCAGCTGTAAGGCTAAGAAAAATTAAATAGCGATAAAATTTGAATTTTCATAAAATTATGAATAGAAATAAAACGAAAAAAATATATTTTACGAAATATAAATCAATATACAACAAATGTATACACAGTTCTTGAAACACACTTGTACGGCACTTAAATAATTAATTAAGTCTACGTATCTTTTTTTATAGAGTTTTAATTTTAATTTTAAAACGTCAATTATCAAACTAAGAAATATATTGCTAGACCAGCTGCAAGATAAGTCAGTTTTCAAATACGAAAGAGAAAATTATACATCGATACTCGAGTGCTGAAGGCGCTGATGAAGCGATGAATAAAACCCTTCTGAAATTCTCTAGAAATTATTGAATATCTATGAGAAGAGAACGTCTTTATCGTGAACTTGGTTAGTAAACTATATAAATAAATTTAAGTCTTACCTCCTAGGATGATAACTCGTGGTTTTTCAGCCATATTTGATGAGCGAATTAAGATATTGAAAACCAAGTAATGTTAATTGAAAAGAACAGCCGAATGGGTTGAGCAACCCACAGTAAAGGAATGCGCTTCTGAAGTCTTAGTACATTAAGAAACTCTTTTTTTGGTAAGTTGAACTTCAGGGTAGGAGTGTCGGAAATAACTGTAGACTAACGTATAAAGGTCTCGTAACCTATCTGTGTGGTATTATATTTGCTTTCTGTATCGGACCTATATGAGGCACATGTGCCAGCTGTCAATGAACAAGAGATTTATTGACCCCTAGGCCCCTTGGGGGAGATTTGTTTGACTAGAACGAGGGTGGTCACTGTCACGCAATTCTTTCTTCCTCCCTTCCTTTCTTTCTTTCTTTCTTTCTTTCTTTCCTTCCTTCCTTCTTTCTTTCTTTCTTTCTTTCTTTCTTTCTTTCTTTCTTTCTTTCTTTCTTTCTCATTCAATTCATCGGTGTTCTTTCCTTTTTTTTTCTATTTCTATTCCTCTTTTTTTTTCAACCTTTCTTTGCAAAATGGAATTAGTATAAGCTGCATTATAAATGCATTAATTATTAAGAAGAAAGAGAGAAAGGAATGAAGAAAGCATAGACAAATGCGAGGTATAAGTGGAATTTTATGCACTGAGAATGGGAATCACAAAAAAATACAATTAAAAAATGAGAATGGAATTGAGATTTGAACAAAACATAGGCTGGGACTATGGGACTTGGTTAAAATGGAGTGGGAAATGGGATTAGGACTCCCCTTCAGAACCCTCTAAAAAGGGAAAGGAAATATTAAGAGAATAAAGGTAATAGAAAGGTACAGCGTTTTTTGTATTATCTCGAAGTTAATCCAATGTTAACAATTAGTTTAAAAAACGTGAAAAAATAGAGTTCAATATAATGACCCATGTACAAACTAAACAGTAAGGATTGAATTTCAGTAAAATGGCGGGAACCGATCGAGCCCAGTATTAGAATTCATTCATGGCACATACGGGAAACGGAAAGTCAAAGAGACAAAAAGTTACAATACAAGAGAATTTATAATTTGATTTATAAAATTATTCAAATAAAGCCAAAATTACTGCCTTAAAAAGCCTTAAATTTTAACTTCATTACGTATGGATTGCTCATAGCTAAGAGTAATTAAAGATTAAAAATAATATAATTTTTTTAAAGCAAGAAGTATTTTTAAGAAATATTTTTGGTTGATGAATGTATATTTTCTTTCTACATAGCTAGTCACGTGACGAGTCTTGCCACGGCGTCTGTATGCAGATCGAAGGCAGGAAGTGTCCTTCTCACAGTAGTCTTTGCCATGTGCTTCCGTTCAGAGTTTCCGGCCTAAATTTTACCTCAATTTCTGCAAAATAATCCCGTCTATCGAAGCAAAAACCACTCACACAGTTAGATATACACCTGAAGGAGATTCTATGTGAATTCCAGCGAAAGGTAAGCAGAATTTTGTGGAGTTTTTAGCCTCGAAGCAAGAGGTTTTATCGTCTTCCTCTTCCTTGTTGATCAGCACTGCTGCGAATCGCAGTGTCTTTACTGCACAATATTTTAACGCTTGTTTTTCCTGCACATTTGATTGTGGTGGATTTCGCTTAAAAGATATAATTTAAAGTTTTTTCCTTTGAAAGATCGCGTCTAAGGCACAGATTTTGTTCAGAATTAGCTAACTACCGGTTCCACAAACACTGACCCGCGCAAAGATTGAATAAATTACTAATCGCCGGATATACAACTCATACAATGTTTTGAGTATTTTCTAAGGAAAATGCTTCCCAATCTCTATAAAACCTTTACAAAATCATAGAAAATTATCCACTGCTGGGTATTCTGGATTTTTAGCTAGATATCTTTAGAGAAAGTCTTTGTTTTTTTGCTAAATATATTATAATAATTTTGTTCTAGTCGTGAAGTGTTTTGTAATTAGATCGTCGCTTCAAGATCACCGTTGCGAAGGAAGCGATTTCCAGCCTTTCAATCTCATTTTGCCTCACAATATCCCCAAAACAATCAAAAAAAATCCTTCGTTATTGGAAAAACTGTAGCCTTCCCGATAAGAAATCTTCAGGATATCTTCAAATACATTTATAAGAATTTTTTGTGGTATTTTTCGCTGATGAAGTTGGGAATTCAAGATGGCCGTTTACTACTTCCGGACTGCAACCCTTTGAGTACACAAACCATATTTTTACATTTTTCTCAACCTAAAACAGACAAAAACGTTGTTTTCTTAAACAAACTGAGACAATTTTCTCTTAATATAATGTCCTTAACAAGATCGTATCCATTTTTTTCAAGTAATTTATCTCTCAGTTCACCTGTTTTTCTGACGATATTTCGGGATAAATGTATCTCAACATTTGATGTCTTAAAACATTTATGAATGTTTATGATTTAAATGCATTAATATGCCCTTAATGTATTTAAGTTTTAAGAGACATTTGAGATATTTTGGTTTGCTTGGAAGGGTTAATAGGTTGTTCAAGCTCTTTTTGATCAAATATTGGTCAACCACATCTTATAGTTCTCAAGTAATATTATAATTTCTCGCGATGTGTTGTGATCTAAATATGATAATGTCTCTCCTCGGCCTCTCTTCTCCATTCATCCACGAACATAAATTTGATAACAGCAGGGAGTAAGTAAAAGAGATGTAGTATTGCTGCCTGTGCAGCAACACAATGATTTATATAAAACTACTTCTGAAATGTTGTTGTTTTATAAATATGCAAAATACATCAGTAATGGGAACTGTATTTTAGATTTTAATAATATTTATTTAAATTTAATAATAAAAAATAGAAAACAATGATTAAACATGTTTTAAGTACTCCATGCAGGTTGTTTGTTTATATACTTAGAAACAAACTGCAAAAAAACAGAATTAAGTTATTACACACAAAAAAATTGTGTAATAAGTTATCACTTTTTCACTGAAGGAATGCTGTCAGCGATATTTTTAAAGGAAACAAACGTCTATGAGACCTACATTTCCTGTGAAAGGAAGTCGTAAGACTTTTTGAAAAAAATCTACAGCATTTCCAAAGGCAAATCAGAATAATTCTTAAAAAGGAATTACTGGGTGTAACGTTTCCCATTCACTAATTTTTTTATAAAATAATATTACCAAGAGTTGAAAAATCAATAGTTGCTTTTCTCATTCGGTAAGTACCATGTGACACTTCTCGACCAATGAGAGCAAGAGAAAAGATATTAGTATGTATGCCATCTTTTATCTTTCCTGAATATTATCAACATGAGACATTGCATCCTAATACTGTCTCATTTCTTAGAAGATTAACGATTATTTTGATATTTTAAAGAAACTCAGAACTCGAATCCCCAAGTTTTTAAAAAATTCCGACTTAAACACACTTTGTTTCTTTCTTTTAAGTTTAACGCAACCTGATTTCATTTTGTTTTCAAGAGTGACGTGTCATTAAAACATGAAGGAGAATGAAAAGCTTTCGCTAGTTGATCTCGGCAAGAGACTGCTAGAAGCGTCTCGGAATGGACAAGCTGATGTAGTGAAACAGTTGATGACTAATGGAGCACCCTTTACTACGGATTGGGTAAGTGATAAATGGACCATGATGAATGGACTACTTCAATAATAAGGCTGCAAAACGAAACAATGATGACTACCGCAGGGTTTTCAATAGAAGCCGGCAACCGGCAGATTCCACCTTCTACTCTTGCTAATTCGGCCGCCTACTTAGCCACTTCCCAATGTAATTGTAAATTTTGATTCAAGTTCTTTAAAGTTTGTTAAAATAAATTTTAACCCAAATTTTGTTGCTGTAGTACAAAAACTGCAACGCAATCGAAACTACGATGATCGTTGTCCGCCATCTTGAATTTTTGTGAGAAGAGTGAAACTGGTGACAAGTGTGCTTCCATTACATGCTCCAGTGATTTGAGGTTTACTGCCTATTTTAATTTCATAACCGCCTACCAAAAATTTTATTGATAACCCTGCTATCGCTACATTAAGTATTCTATGCATACAACTCTTAACTCACATGTTGATTATTATGGAGGGAGGAAAAACCAGAGAATCTAGAGAAAAATCCTTTTGGCACTGAATAGAAAAATATGTTAAACAAATTCAACTCACATACCATGTAGCCCAAACTTGGGCTCAAACCCGGACCACAGTGGTGAGAGGGGAACAGTAGACCAATATGCCACCCATATCACCATTTTAAAGAGTCCAAACTTTTTTGGCAGCTTGGTACCTCACCGCTTCATCTAGCGGCACAACACGGCCACACCCAGACAGCAGAGCAGCTACTGCGATCAGGTGTAAGCAGAGATGCTAGAACCAAAGTGGACAGAACGCCGCTGCACATGGCAGCACAAAATGGACACCTTGCTATCGTTGATCTGTTGATTAGTTTTGGAGCATGTGTCAACAACAAAGACATGGTATTGAATTATTAATTATTTATCTTCTAATAATTTCATTAGCTATAAGTATCAGCTGCCTATTTTAGCTTCAGGGAGTATGTTTTTGAACCAAATGGTCGAAGCAGCAAGAACTTGATTATAACTTTGATAACTTTGATTTAAAAGTTTGATGATCTTTTTCAAAGTTATGAATGAGTATATTTTTCCATTACAAATCTCTTAGGAATAAGATTCTTTCTTAATATTACATTCATATTCAATTTATATTATCTGGCATTACTGGAAAAGAAAGAAATAATCTAAAAAAAAAATCTACTAACTTTAGCTGTTGTATCACAGCGTGGGACAATCACTGCAACAGAGCTAGGCTCCAAACTAAGTGAAAGATCAAATTAGAATTTAGTAGTTGATTTTTGAGGAGGGAGGAAAACCGGAGAACCTGGAGAAAAACCCTCGAAGCACAGGAGAGAGAAAAAACAAACAACTCTACTCACATACGACATCAAGATCGGGATTCGAACTCGGGCCGCATTGGAGAGAGGTGGCACATTAGCAGCGCACGCCACCGGTGCTTCCCAATGCTCATACACACCTCATGTTATTTTCCTACTACATGTAATAATATTCTCTGTAACTTCATATACTTTATATCTTTATCCTACAATTCTGTAAATAATTTTTACTTTTTGTTTATTTATGTGTGAATAAATTTAAACTTGAACTTGAACTTTCAAGAATATTCAAATGACATATGGTCTGAAATACAAAATATTGTTCCAACCTTTTCGTTTTCATTTCTTCAGTTGAACATGACTCCTTTACACTGGGCTTGTGAGCACAACCACACTGAAATTATAAAATCCCTGCTGCAAGCTGGTGCACAGATTAATATTGTAAACAAGGTAATGATGATAGATAGTAAAACAGTTGATAGATAAATAATTTGTAATACCGTATGGTATGTAAAAATGAAACTGACGTTTCGGACGTTAGTCCTTCATCGGAGTAAACCAAATGATAGATAGTTATTATGATGATAATGATGGTAGCGATTGGGATGGTTGCGATAATAATCATAGTGTGGAGATGATTTTTGTAATAAGTGATGATAATTATGATGGGGATGATGGTAATGTTGGTGATGATGAGTAATGGTGGTGGTGATACAGAAGTTGCATTGATGTTGATAGTGATGATGATACATTATGACAAACAGGGCTTAAAATAATGGCTAATCAGTCGCCAGTCATGATCACAGACCACATTAGTTTTAGCTTAGTTATACCTTGTGTATAGCTCAACGTTGCTGGTTAAAATGACCGGCAAGGCAAAGATTTGTCCAGACATTGTCTCATGTCTGGCCGTTATTTTAAGCCTTGAGTAACGATGATGGTGGTGGAGATGATTACGAAGAGAAGTATCGAAGAAAACTCGTTATTGATAAAAAAAATTCAGTTTAAAAATTTGTAAATTATCTTGCACTGTTTCAGTTTGGTAAAACACCCTTGGACATTGCAGGCAAGAAGTGTGGTGTGGAAAACATTGCTCTTCTCAGCGCAGGCCAGGTAAGATGCTTACTGCTTTTAATATCAAATCAAAAAGGTATTGTAGTTAGGATTTAACTTCATTTTGTTAGCTTTGTTACATCAATATCAACCTTTATCTTACACAGTTGTAAAGAGTTTTATATGTTAACCTGAAGATGACTGCGTAGGTTAAAAGCTCGGTAAAACAAAGAAATTATTTCAAGGTTGATGTAACAAATCTAACCAAATGATGCTTTATATATAGTTATGATTTACTTCATATTTACTGCCGTTTTCAATATTCTTCAAACTCTGTCGTTACAAGCTTCATGCTGAAATTTGGTCTTTCCCTGCTGTAAATCAAAAATAATCAGTCGGTACCTTTTATATTATTGACTGGCAGCAGTGAAAAAGCAATTTCAAAATAAGCCGTTGAAATGTTCGAGTTCGCAGAATATCAATAATTTATATTTTAATATTATGTGAATATTATTAATTTATTGGTTGTTTTATTTTCTCCAGGAAAATACAGGTGGCAACAAGTCTCCTGAAAGTAACAAAAGACCAGGTCAGTTGAGAGTAGGGAGGGGAGGGTGGGGATATATGTCTGACTCCACCCCACCTATGTCCAGTCTTTGGGTTAGCACCCAAGAGAGTAGGGAGGAGAGGGTTAGGCTATATATGTCTGACCCCACCCCCCAATATCTCTAGTTTCCAGTACTTGAGTCAAGAGCTAAGACAAGTAAAGAGGGGAGAATGGAGTCTATAGCTTACTACCCCCCCCCCCCCCCCCAATATGTCCAGAGTGTGGGGTCACCCACTCTAACAGTCCACCCTAATATTTCCATTGTTTTTGTCAACAGCTGAGAGAGCAACCATGAATGTAAACAGTGTTAAAAAGAGACAGAGGACAAAAAAGTTTCCCATGACGGCTGGCTCTTGGACTGGTAATGATGGACCTCCCAGTAAGTAATATGGATTGGAATAACTGTATTAGAAAAGACACAGGAACCCCATTTACCGTGCTAAGTTTTTTCGCATTTTGATAAAACTAGTGATGCATTTCTAATGTGCTTAAACGTTTCTCCACAGGTAATGGTGGAAAGAGTCGTAAGAGAAGTAATAGTGGAGTTCCAGTCCCTCTAAATTTTTCTGGTAACACTTCAGTCATATCCAATGGGAGAAGAGTATCTGCACCTGCACAGTTCCAAAATGCAGGTAAAAACCCATATTTTACAACCATCACTCCTCACATGGGGCTCTTCCGTGAGGTTCCCTCCACACACACTACCACAAAATTCTATATTTACAACACACAAGGCTCAACTTATGTTGATTTTATCGGAGGGAGGGAACCGGAAGAAAACCCTCGTAGCATAGGAGAGAACAACACATCAAACAAACTCGACTCACATTTGGCTCAGTCAAGTATTGAACCATTCATTTTATCAGGTTCTCCTTCACTTAGAAGTCCAACAGAAAATTCCATAGCATCGTTGGTGTCGGCAGCTGAACTTGTGAAATCTAAATCTGAAGCTCAGTGCTCTGAAGGTAACATATTTTCAGATATTGTCAAATATTGTCCATCAATATTGTGTTAGCTATAACTTTCCATGCTCCGAACTCATTAAAAACAATGGATATCAGGTGATAATGAGGCGGCATTCTTTGATGTAATTAAGTTTGGTGCATGTAAAGTTTGACGTTTGCCCTAGGCCTAAATTGTTTTAGCTAAATGTTAATAATTTTATTAACTTTTTTTAGCATTAATAACGACAACACAAGATTCCAGTGTATTGGATACCTTGGCAACGCTGGCTACTGCTACCTTAGGTCACAATACTGGCCCCATGTCGTCATCAACTGTACATGTTACAACAGTTTCTGGCAGACCTGTCAACGTTACACCTTTAACACTTCCTACAACATCGTCAGCCTATGCCCTTAGCGGCCTAACCACACCCCTAACACCATCAAGCTTGCTCTCCATGCCGTCACCCCTTGCAGCACTGTCAGCACTGACATCGCTCTCAACACCAAACCAGACTAGTCCATTACCAAATATAGCTATGTCCCCCCTTACTCTACAGATGCCGCTACTGATGTCTGGTACGCAATTGGTGTCTTCTAGCACACAGCATGGTAGTGTTCCTACGGCATTGATAGTGAGCTCAGCAGAGAGTGCTTCGACATCAACTAGTGTATCAACTAGTGATACCGGGAATTTGTTAACTAATCTTGCGTCTGGACACACCATATATCCACAGCAGTTCCTGGCCTACGCTGGTAATGCCAGTCAAGGACATTTCTTGACTCAGATTCCTCAAGGTAATAATATTCTTTACAAGCAGGGCTTAAAATAACAGCTGGACATCACACAATGTCCAGCCAGAACTGGGAATTGTCCATTCAAATTTTGAGGTATGACTAAACTAAAACTAATTTGGCTTGTGATAATGACCAGCACCTGATTGGCTGTTAATTTAAGCCCTGTAAATCTAATACTCCTTCAAAATAGAGGATTTTATAAATGAGAAACCAAGTATGGTGTGACATTAGCAGAAACTTAGGATTTGAAATATGTAACACTATAACTATGTTTGAATATTCAGATATGCAAATTAGAAGTTTTGATACCATTATTTTAAAATTAAAAGTTTGCCTTCAAGATGGTTTTAAGATACATAGCTTGTATAGTTATTCGTCTGCAAGGAAGATCGTAGTTCTACGTTAAGCCTCCTCTCATGTGAACAGGACCTTAGGTCCTTCTCTCCCTTGATTCAAGGATGTTTCAGGTTTTCTGTTTTTTTCTCTTATTTATTAATTCTATTTTTTAGTGAATAGGGAAGTTAAAGTGTGTTAATATGCTCAATTTTTTGCATATATCATTAGATTTTAAGTACTATATTAAGTAATTTTTTTTCTTTCTCTATTATTTTTGGGTATATAGAGTATATATTTATAGTTAGATTTTCATTAGCTTCGAGGGCCACAATTTTATTAGTTATTATAACTGTTTAGTGTTTAACCCTCTTGTTATTATAATTATACAGCTTCTCATTAATCATTAACCGTATGTTACTAAGCTCTTAAAACAGACTTGTATAAGTGCTATATAAGCCATATATATTATTATTATTATTATTATTATTAATCCCATAACTGTTCAATTATTTTCTTAATTGGACAGGTTTTGTTGATATGGGATTAATTAGGCAGCTATGTAATTAATAGGTAATGGGATTTCATGCTCCCCAATCAAGAAATAATTAGACTCAAAAAATTCCTCTGACTGCCAAATTGGACTCGACCTAAGGCCTCATTCAATTTTGTCAGTCCTCAGAATTTTTCTCGTCAAATTATGCATGGAGTCCTATTACATATACTTATTTATCAACGCATACTAGTACAACACTTATTTCATGCATTTCTTTTTTCAGGAGCTACAAAAGTTGAACAGGAGAGCTCCAAAACACAGGTAGAAAATTGTAGAGAATTACTGATTGCGCGACCAATCACAGCGTGCAAAACTCTATATTCAACTCTAAAATTATACTAATATTAACAATAATGATTGAAATCCTTTTTAGGACTCAAATGAGCAAAAATCCGATGAAAACGCAGGACAAGTTGGTCAGGAGATGTATGTCACACTTCAAGTCCCTCAGCATCAAGTATTGAGTGAGCACGGCTTTTCATTACAGCCACTACATATTGTACAAGGAAGTAATACACATGAACAAGGGATAGTAGCATCTCAGGTAAAGACTTTTAGGGGTTGTAATTATAATAATAATATATATTTATATGGCGCAAATTCAAGATAGCTTTTTCAAATGCACCCTTGTAATGGTAGCCATAGCATTGAGCAAAATGAGAGTAATTTTCTCTCTTCATTATACCTCTTCATATGGATACTTTCCAATATTCCCAGTTCACAACACAGCTCTTGTAAAGACAGTTGAAGGTGGTAATGGCGGCCATGGTGTGGGACAAAATGAGAGGAATTTTCTCTTTTGGTAAAGTGAAATACCTCTTCATTATGAATACTTTCCAATATTCCTGGTTCACAACACAGCTCTTGTAAAGACAGTTGAAGGTGGTAATGGCAGCTGTGGTGTGGGAGAAAATGATAGGAATTTTCTCTTTTGGTAAAGTGAAATACCTCTTCATTATGAATACTTTCCAATATTCCTGGTTCACAACACAGCTCTCATAAAGACTGTTGAGGGGTGGTAATGGCGGCCATGGTGTGTGACAAAATGAGAGGAATTTTCTCTTTTGGTAAAGTGAAATACCTCTTCATTATGAATACTTTCCAATATTCCTGGTTCACAACACAGCTCTTGTAAAGACTGTTGATGGGTGGTAATGGCAGCTGTGGTGTGGGAGAAAATGATAGGAATTTTCTCTTTTGGGAAAGTGAAATGTCTTGTTTTATGAATTCTTTCCAATGTTCTTCTGTTCTGCTCTTCTCTTATGACCTTTTCTTGCTGGTTGGGAAATGATCATCTCTTCAGCACCGTCTTTCTCCATCCTCTTCCCCCAGAGAAATTTTCTTCATCTTTAAAAGAGCTAATTAGTTGTTGGAACTTATTTTGCAGGCATCATCTGCTTCCCTGCAAGAGAAAATACAAGAACAACCAACCACTGCAGCAGCTTCCACCTCACAAGTTGTACACCTCCAGATACCAACAAGCATGATATCGCAGTCGCCTGGTCAGCTGGTCCAGATACCTGGCATAGCTGAACCAATAACACTTGCACAATTACAGCAAATCCTGGTCAACCAGAACCTGGCAGCAGCAGCAGCTGGTGGTATGCCACAGGTGGTTATCAGTCCACAGAAAATACAGCTGACTCCAGGTAAGATATGGATGATGATGGTGATGATACATGATAGTGATGGTGATACATGATGATAGTGATGATACCTTATGATGATGATGATACCTAATGATGATGATACCTTATGATGATGATGATACCTTATGATGATGATGATACCTAATGATGATGATGATACCTAATGATGATGATGATAGTGATGATGATACCTAATGATGATGATGATACCTTATGATGATGATGATACCTAATGATGATGATGATACCTTATGATGATGATAATACCTTATGATGATGATGATACCTTATGATGATGATACCTAATGATGATGATGATAGTGATGATGATACCTAATGATGATGATGATAACTTATGATGATGATGATACCTAATGATGATGATGATAGTGATGATGATACTTAATGATGATGTTGATGATACCTAATGATGGTGATGAAGGTGATGATACATGATGATGGAAATGGTGATGATATAGTGCATGCTGATGGTAATGATAATTATACTTAACAATAGTGATGGTGATGATGATATTGATGGTGGTAATGATACATGTTGATGATGATGAAAATACATTATGATAATGCATGATGATACATGATGATGATGATACATGATGATGATACATGATGATGATACATCATGATGATACATGATGATGATACATGATGATACATGATGATGATACATGATGATAATGCATAATGATGGTGATGATGATGATATTGATGGTGTTAATGATGATGATACATGTGATGACGAGGGTGGCGATGTTGATGTTTATAATGATGTTGTTTTTAATGGTGATGTGATCAATCATGATGAAGATGACTAGTCATTTTTTTGTTATAGGATCTCCTCTCCAAGTTAGCACCCAGACCTCTCAACCAACTCAAACACAGGCAGCCCAAGCGGTAATTCAGCAACAGCATCCTCAACAACAACAAATATCCCAGCAGCTACTGCAACAGTCAATACCCCAAGGAATGCTACAAACAAATTTTGTCACACAACTTGGCCAAGTACCTGTCACGCAACCTGTTGTTCCTGTCACGCAAGACACACAACAGTTTCCAGCATCCATTCCTTCACAGGTATTTCAAACTTTAAACAAGTTTTCTGAATGAGAAGCCTGTGTTACCGCTTTTCCTCCGTACATAATAATCAACATGTGAGTTGATTGATTGTTGACAAGGCTCAAAATAAGCACTAGTAACTAGCAAAGTGCTACTGATTTTCTTGAATGTGCTAGATGAAAAAATCTACTAGCAAAAATTGCAAGTAAATCTTTCCTGGATCTGACCAATTTTTCATCAAGAAAAATTAGACAAAAATGTTAAGTTCAAGCCTTGGTTGTATGTATTATATATGTTGTAAATAGCAAATGTAATGGTAGTGCATGTGGAGTGAACCTCACTGAAACACCCCTAACGAGAAGTGATTGTAAGATTTATATTTTGTTTCTTCTTTTTAAGGTATTGATGCAAGTCCAGGAAGATTTTCGCAAAATCATCGAACAACAGAAACAAGAAGAAGAAAGACAACGAAAAGAACTAGAAGAAAAAGTGATGGCATTGGAGCAACACAGTAAAAAATATCAGACTGAACTTGAGCTAGCACAGAAAGCAGCTGAAACTTATCGAGATCAGCTACAAATGGAGGCCAAAGAGAAGGCACGTCTTCTCAAGATGTACGAGTCTCCAAAGAAAGAGACAAGTAATAAGTAATTTATATATTTCAAAGCATTTTTGATGTGCATTATATGTGTATGAAGCATTGTTGGTGTGCATTATATGTGTATAATGCATTGTCGGTATGCATCATGTGTATAATGCATTGTCGGTATGCATTATATGTGTATAATGCATTGTCGGTATGCATTATATGTATAAGCATGTCTGTATATGAGTAGATTTAGTATGTATGTCAAAAGTTATGTCACATGGCATGGTCACAGTGTGACAACTGTTGAATCGATAATGAGATTATCTGTTATCCAATCAGAATTCTTGTACGTAGCAGGTCAAGGTCACAGCACATAAAATTTTAAGACCTTTATTTTACTATGTTGTCCTCAATCTCTCAGTGTGACGTCATTACTTCCATGTTGGATATATTCATTCCTGCTAAACCAGTTTGCACTAGATTTCATTCACATCAAACCAGTTTAAACCTGTTTTATTCCTGCCAAACCAGTTATCACTTGATTCCAATGCCAAACCAGTTTGTTCTAGTTTTCATACTCATCGAACAAGTTTACTCTAGTTTTCATTCTTGTCAAAAAAGCTTACACTTTTTTCCATTCTTCCCTAATCAGTTTACACCAGCTTACATTAGATATCTGTGCTTCTGAATAAATGAATGAAACCTGTTTTTCAGGTTTGCTTTCTGTATATAAAAGATGGTATGTCAGTAACAAAGACATATAAGCTAAGAAACATGTATAAAGATTTGACAAATGTTGCACAAGCAATGTACAACAGTAAGTTATTATTAAATTCCCCTCTCGTGCCGAAACCAACCAGATTGATATTTGGCTTCATATATTGGTTCAATTCGTTCAACCCAACTATTCAACATTAACCCATTCAACCCAAGTTACGTCATTGCCACAAGTACTGGATAAACAACCAATTAGCAAGTTCCAGCAAAACATGGTATTATTTAGATTTTTATACAAAAAGTTTTTCATTTTATCCTTTATGTTTTTGTTTCTTAGTTTTTGTAATCTCAGGTTGCCTATAAATTATTTTGGGGTAAAATTGATTAGCGAGTAGCATTTGGTGCCGACTTTGACATGTCAATAATTCCAGGTACCTTTGCTATTTTACCATATGCCAGGAATTTCCTGGCCCATGGTATAAGGTGATTTTTAATATACTATTTACCAGGTAGTATTAAATAGTCTTGTGTCAATGTTGCCATATATGGCAATTTTTTAACTGTAGTACCATTTACCAGGAATTTTCTGGTCTTGTGTAGGTATTGTATGATTATTTTAACTAGTACCAGCAACTGGGAATTTCCTGGAACTCTTTTGGTGGCTGACACACTGGTCTTTACTGTGTATGGTGTTCTTAATGGTATTTACCAGGAATTTCCTGGTATTGCATGTAATGGTGTTACCGTACATGGTTATTTTAACCAAGCATATATATATATATTATCCAATAACGTGATCTAGATTCATAGTGTGAAAGTAAAATTGCAAAGCATGTAAAGATTAAAGATATTTGAATTTCACACCATTGCTACCTTATTTGTTTTACATTCCTCCTTCAGTTTTGTACCCATTTTAATACTCGACATGATAACTAGTTATGTAGTTTTCAGTTTTCGGCTTCCGACAATCAAATTTCCAATGGCCTGAATTAGTAAATGTTGATTGACAGATGCCAAAAACCCAGACGACTTGAGCTGAGTTGGTAACATAATTATGAAAACGGTTGTAAAGTCCTGTTTACTGATAATAGATCCTCAAATTCGAAGTACATGTATCACATACGTTTGTATGAGTGCCTGGAGGGGGGGGGGGGGGGGGGCACCTTTTTGTCCTGAAAGGGATATGTAACATCCTTAAAGACATCAAGTTTACAGATATTTTAAGAAACAAGACTATAATTTTGAAACGTTTCAGCATTTCATACTGCCATCTTCAGTTGTGAAAGAAATACAATCATTACTGAAATTTGTCTTGTTTTAAATTGTACTCTTGTTTCTTAAAAGATCTATGTTTGCTGCTGTCCAGATCTATTGATGACACATCAAGTTATTTTGCCAAAGCCTGAGTATATCTGCTCTCACATCTATCCTACCCAACTCCCATAGGAACAGGGGTGAGTTAGAGCCCCTGCACATAAGCTACCGATCCCTAACACTGATAAATGAACTTATCCCCGGCTGGGGGTCGAAAATGGCAAAGTAGAATCTTCTGGTACTACAGTTTATTAACAACATTGCAATAGACCTCTTAAGTTTGGGCTAATGTTTTCCATTTTAGACCACGTGTCAGTTCTCTTGATGAAAAGATTTTTTGTTTGATTCTTTGTATTCATATATTTCTGTGTCTTCTCCTGTGCAACCGTTAAACAAATAAAGGATACTCGAGTGTGATGACAGGTGGTCTTCGATGGGAAAGCATTACGCCCAAGCTAAAAGGGGTTATATAGCATGGCAAAATAGAGAGATATAATACAGATAATCATGATATTGTAGGTTTAAAAATCACAAGAAAAAATAAACAAAATCAATTAACGGTTCTGAAAAGTCTACACGACTCACCCTCCTGATATCAACCAACATGGCGGCAATACCTTTCGTTGTTACACTTTCTTGGGAATGTTTGGACAATGATTATAATTGCTATGGCAACGTATCCTTTTTTTACATTTATTTCTTCTTTCTTCCTCTTCCTAATCCACTGAATGACGCGGAAATCGTTCGTTTTCGGCCACGTTTCGCAGGAACTTCGGATAAAACTCGGAAATCAGCCGAGGGGACAATCGATAAATCTTCGACGTCGCTCATACCAGAGAGTGGCTCCTCGTTTATAAGCTGCCTCTTACATTCGGCATTCTGTGGCTTTTTGGGTTTCCTGCCCCGTTTCTTCGGAAGGGGACACAGTGGCACGCAGTCCGATTCATTACCGATTACTTCCGAAGTTTCTCCTTCGGGTGTTCGTTTCACTCTCCTGATTCTTGGTGACGGAGTTTTGAAGGAATGGCAATCGTTAAGGATCCCTCCCGTCTGTTTGGGGCTCAGGCTGAAATAATCAGTACCATCTTGATCCGACGTAACAGTGGTACATTTTTTTTGTACTCGACTCTTGGCTTTCTTGTATCTTTTTCGAGGTTTCTTTGTGCTATCCTTTTGGGTGGGCAAAGCAGTTTTGATCCTGTTTTTTCCTGTTTTTTTCTGTGTCTTCTCTTCCCTACTTCCTGCAGGTATTTCTACTGATGCAGCTACAGAAATCAATCCAATCTCAGTAAAATCCGTCACATTTGTCACTACAGCATTAGGATCATTATGCTCGTTCGGTTCTTCCTGGACATAGGTTTGTTCAGGTATGACTTGACAAGGGCTTAACTCAGCAAAGGATGGTAGAAAACCTAGGCGGGGTGTCGCGAAAGGTGACACCGTTGCTCCGATATAATTGAGAGCATCTTCTGATATAACTCCATATGTTGTGCTCTGGCTTTCTTGGGAGTTGGATGACTGGGAGAAGTCCTCGATTTGAAACTGACTGGGACTTCCACCGAGTGACAGGCCCTCTGGTGACTGGGGCACTACGAAGGGGCTCAAATCCCTCGTCACATTTGAGTACCCATAGGCACCATATTGTGGGCTACGAGGAAGCTCTTGATCATGTGTGTCATTTCTTGTTTCAGATAAGTGTGCATACTCATCGGGAACCAGAATGACAGGGGACGATATGATACCTGTCAAGGAAGGACTTGTGGTATAAAGGACCCTAGCATTACCTTGGCCTTGAAGTTCCCCTGGAGATCCTAAACCATTAATTGGAAAATAACGCTTCAAGCGAGGGCTTGTGTTCCACTCCAGACAGTTTGTGCCACTCACAGTATTTGCTTCTTCTTCACTATGGTGGCCATATGCATTCCCTTCCCCTAAAACCTCTATTTGAATTTCAGGCTGCTTCTTACTACCATATATCCTAAACTGACCTTGTTCCTCGGGGACATCTTGCTTCCCAGACATTTCTCGTCCTTCGGGCGCGGTTCGTCCCCCAGACTCGGACGCCTCTCGTACTTCGGGTGGTCTTCGTCCCTCAGCTTCGCACGCTTCTTGCACTTCAAATCCGCATCGTCCATCGACACCAGGTAATATACCAGGTACTCTTCGTACGTAGCTTTCATTGAACCTATATCCTTCAATATTCCTCACCGCAATCTCTTGCTCCCCGACGGAGAAAAGGTTTCGGTCACCCTCGCTCGCTGCGTTACAGTACACATACTGACAATCAACACAGTGAGCGTCTACAGAGCTATATACTAGGTCATACCTTGAGTGGTTTACCTCTGTTGAAGTGTATAAACCTGTTATTTCACCTTCATTTGTATTACTCGTAGGATATAAAATATAGATGGAATTCTCCTCCAACTGCACATCTGTAGGGTTCTCCACCATATACACGTTCGGTGTTGAATCTTGTCCCTCGGGTCTTTGTTCCATAGTATATTCATGTTCTTCCAGTGCATGAGAATCTAGAGATCGAGGCACAACATGTCCTGGACTAACAGGGGGTGTGTCTTGGTCAGAAGTACACTTTAACTCTTCGCTTGTGCACTCATTTTCTTTATCACCCATGGACAGTTGTCCAGTGCTGTCATTAGTCTCGAAATCTGAGAGCAAATTGCCAAAATAAAAAATTGTTTGGGATGGGTGTGGTTGAGGCAGTGCCCCCTTAGACAATCTCTTGATATGACCTTTGGAAAAGTGCAATGACCTTCCCTGAGATAGGGAACAAGGTGCCTCGTGGTCAGCCTAAGTTCAAACATCTTTTGTTTATCATACCTTATTTATAAGATATCAACCTTATAAGGTTTTGATCAAAGCTATACTTGGGATAGGGAACACGATGCATTGTGGTCTACCTTGGGTACAAACATCTTTTGTTCATCATGCCATAAAAAGTATTGATCAAAGCTAGACTTGATGACTAAGCTAGATCTTATATGGTGTTGTTTGTACCCGAGGTAGACCACAATGCATCAAGATTATCGAACTTAGAAAGGGCCTAAAGAATAGCATTATTTATTACCTTTTAAAAGTTCTTGCATGTCTGTTATGTAATCAATAGCAATGTTGAGAAGTTTAACCTGACAGTAACAAAAGAAAGAAATCCAATATTAAGAATCATTGATAAGCACCAAATTTCCAGCGCGGAGAAAATTAATTATCATCGACACCACCATGACGTTATCACATCATCATCATTATCATCACTGAGTGATACGAAATGCTTGAGTCTGGGACCCGTCCTTAGCAGCGAGTATATTCTAATCTGACACAAAGTGTTTGAGTTCAGTGGCATTAGCAGCGAGTATATTCTTATAATCGGACAAGGGATACCTTGAAATATTGCGGATGAACTGCGTGTTTTTGTTTTGTGTGTTTTTTGTGTGTGTTTTTTTTTTTCTTTTTGTGTTTTTTTTTCTTTTTGTGTGTTTTTTTGTTTTGTTTCGTTTCGTTTCGTTTCGTTTTGTTTTGTTTTGTTTTGTTGTTTTTTTGTTGTTTTGTTTAATTTTCGACAACTTCTATATGTAAGCTAAAACGGACTTTTACTTATTAAACTTATAAAAAAAGTTTATTTTCGTTGGTATAACTTTCATCTGGTAACCCATCCAGGTTCGAACTTTGCTCTATCAAACTTGACTCAATGTCATTGAAGCCCAATTTTTATCCACTGGGCCACGGTTCCAAGTGAATCAGTCTAACAATAGCCGTGAAAACAATGCACCGGATAGACTAGACTTTTTCAACATAAAATTTTCAACCGATTCCGTGCGTGGCAGAGATGCAAGGGATTAGCCGATATGGTCTGGGGGCCGGCTGGTCTCTCCCCTGATGCTTCGGCTAGAACATTTTCTTGCGTAATTCGTACACCCAAGGGCAGAAGGATTTAATCGCCGTCAGGTCCGAAGTCCATACGACGCCCCAGCTCTGCGGATGTCTCGGGGGTATGGCAAAGTGGAGTCGATTTTTTGTTTTCTTCCCCCGTTTTTTTTTTCCTTTTTTTTTTCTTTCTTTTTTAATTTTTTGATTTTTTGATTTTTTGATTTTTTGATTTTTTGATTTTTTGATTTTTTGATTTTTTGATTTTTTGATTTTTTGATTTTTTGATTTTTTGATTTTTTGATTTTTTAATTTTTTAATTTTTTAATTTTTTGATTTTTTGACTTTTTGATTTTTTGATTTTTTGATTTTTTGATTTTTTGATTTTTTGATTTTTTGATTTTTTGATTTTTTGATTTTTTGATTTTTTGATTTTTTGATTTTTTGATTTTTTGATTTTTTGATTTTTTGATTTTTTGATTATCATCACCACCACCACCACCACCATCATCATCATCATTATCATCATCATCATTATCATCATCATCATCATCATCATCATCATTATCATCATTATCATTATTATCATTATTATTATTTTCAATTTTCCCCTTAATTTTTTGTCGGTAAGTTCGAACCCCTTTTTATACAGATAAAATTTTCTAATTAAAAAAAAGTATATTATCATGAATTTGTTAATATCTTCTTAGACAGAAGACATTATTCATCAAATTTGGCTCGTAGTTAAACCTAAGCATAGTATACTAAGCTGTATACTGCATACCAAGAAATGATTGAGTTCAGTTGCGTTAGCAGCGCGGAATTTCTAATTTGAAACGAAATTGTAATAATAATAATAATAATGACTTCATTGGATAAACACAATTACTAGCGAAACCAGTAATTTTCATTGTGGTCCATAAATTGTGGTCCATAAATTGTTGGGTTCAAGGGCGTTAGTCATCATCACCACCACTTATTAGTCTTTGTGTATGAATGGTTTTTATCGGGTAGTATAGGCCCCTTGCACTGAATCCCTAGAGAAATTGTTCTGCATAAGAAAAGACGCCCTATTGTATTGATTCAATGCAAGGGGTCTATAGGACATCGGACATAGGTACTTACCCTGCTCCATGTTCGTTTGGTACCGGGGAGTAACCGACACAAAGACTGAAACCCATCGCGTAATTCCAAGCAATTCCGGCTGAAACAAAGCGCAAAAGAGATTACCTTGAGAGAAGCGAGAGGGACTGGGTTCTGGGGTCATGAGTGGGTTACGCGTTTGGGTAGACAATAATGTTCTACCCAACTACGAACAACTATTCTAAATGCACTTACTGTTCTCGTTCTCTTTTTCTTTCCTTGTCTTCAGTTCTTGGGGTTTTGAAAATCTTTACATTTGGGGTTCGAAATTCATTTGGGGACTTCTGGTTCTTGGGTGTCCCAGAGTCTTCATTACTACTTGTCTCGTTTAGTGTTTGTATATTTATGGGTGTTTCTTGGTGACTAGTTATGGACGCGTACGCCTTGGGTGAGCCACTCTTATCGGATGTTTCCTGGGTGTAAGGATTAGTAGAGATGCCCGATTCTTTTTTTCTCTGAGATGCAATAGATACACCCAAGATTAAACTTCTTTTGGGTGCTCCTGGGTTCCGGGTGTCTTGTTCAGCGATTGTACAAGATTTATTGGGTGTCTTGTAACCCAATGTTGTCTTTGGGTCACTGGGTGTCAAGTTCCCTAGCTCCTGAGTATCTAGGTCAATGGGTGCTCCAGCTTCTTTGGGTGTCTTTTCTTCAAGACTCCTCACCAGTCCACTCGATTCGGGTTCTTCAATTGTTTTCTGATTTAGTGTTGTTTGTTCCGGAATCTCATCTTCTAAAGTGGCGGTAACTGAACTATGCGATACTGAAGCGACATGACTTTTCCTTCTCTTTACCTATAAATAAGAACAATTTGATGAAGCTTATTTTATAAAGGATTATATTTAGTAATGATCTACTCTTTTTCTCCCCCTGTAGCAGAGTGAAACCAAAAAATTTCATTCCAAGATTTTCAGATGATAAAAAATAGGACTTTCTCCACAACTTCGTATTTTCAACAAAATTTACGTTACTTACTATTGGTCGAACCTTTCTAACCGACCGCCAGTAAGATTTCCCTACTTGATTGAACATTCTAACCGATCAGAAGTAAGTGCCTTTATGATAGTGGTCGATACTAAAGGGTGGTCGAATATTAAAGGGTTAACTGAATCTTTTGTACCTTGTTCGTGGAAGTGGTTGTTTTCGCTGATGAAGTGAGTAACCGTCTTCTATATCCTTGTGGAGGCGTCCCTGAATTTTTAAGTCAGATATGAATTACAATATAAGGTAATACCTCATTTACCTTAACGTAGCAGTTATCAAAACCTGACCTGACCAAATGTATATCATCGTGCTGACCCAATTTATGCCATTCTGAATAATATTTTGGTAGCTCAGTGGTTAGAGCATGGCACCGGAATCGCCAGAGCATGGGTTCAAATCCCGTTCAATACTCAGAATTTTTTGTGAGTCTTTCAATTTGCAGCTGCATACGTTGCTTCATATACTGCAAGTATCAATTGGATATATTACAGCTGCAGTACAAATATATATTTCATATATATTCTTATACACATAATTTATATTCTTGGAGTGCAACCACATGAAAGAAAAATCCCGTGAAATATAAATAACAATTCACCATTGTCTATACATCGGTTCACTGGTCAAACACAAAGCGCTCAAGCGAGGCGCCAAGGTACTTTCAAAGGATTATTCAATTTTGAACCTTGCAACCTCGACTGAATGCTTTGTGTTTGACCAGTGAACCGATGTATGGAAAATGGTGAATGAAACAGCCGCTATCTTGGTTGTTCTAACAAGAGAAGCTCAATGAGGCATGCTATGCATAGTCAAATAACATGGCGGCTATGTAATTTATGCCATACCACTGACCAGATGTATGCTATATTGACCTCAATAGACCTCCTCTGCTCTGGTGTAATGTTGTCCCATTTCAGACTACGTGTCATTTCCTAGAGTATCATTCCTTTGTTTATGGTTTGCGCTCGGTTGCACATGAGAAGACACATGAATATGGATACAACTCAAACAAAGAATATTACTCTCAAGGGAATGACACGTGGTCTGAAATGGAAAACATTACGCTCGAGCGGTACATAGCCGAGGAGGTCTATTGACTTACCTCTCAAATAAATAGGCCGTCTCATCTTGCACTTATCCCCAGTCTCCTTCTCCTGTTCTTCCTCTGCCACCAATCGTCTATCATGTCCATGTGTGATGACGTAATGTTGTATATGGCCTCTGATTGGCCGAAGTGGAGAAACATTCTTCGATACTCTAACCAGGGGGGAGCAGCAACCTTTTGTCTCGAAATACCGGGGGGAGACTCGAATAAACGTCGAGTTTTTTTGTGCTGGGTGTTTGTGTTTACTTAAAGGATGTGATGAACTCGAGTGCTTTCTGTTCTGCTGTGTCTCTGCTAGACATAATTCATATCAAATATCTTTACCATACTGCGAAATCATTTAACAAAGAAATGATGCCACATAATACAGAATTGGAACATATTTTATTTTAGCTGAAAAGTATTCCTAGTAAAAAGAATTAATGCTCAAGGGAATGACGCATGGTCTAAATGGGAAAACATTGCACCATAGCTGAAAAGCATTCCTAGTAAAGAAATAATACTCAAGGGAATGATACATTGTTTGAAATGGAAAAACATTGCACCATAGCTGAAAAGCATTCCTAGTAAAAAGAATTAATGCTCAAGGGAATGATACATGGTCTGAAATGGGAAAATATTGCACCATAGCTGAAAAACAATCCTAGTAAAGAAATAAGTAATACTCAAGGGAATTACACGTGGTCTAAATGGGAAAACACTGCACCATAGCTGAAAAGTGTTCCTAGTAAAGAAATAATACTCAAGGGAATGACACTTTGACTAAATGGGAAAACATTGCAGCATAGCTGAAAAGCATGTATGATAACAGATTAAAAACAAAAAAAAATACAACACCTACCTTGGTTAACAACTTTTTCCAAATGATTCAAATCTTCATCTTTTTTCTCAAGCCTTCCTTTTTCTTCCGCTTTAGAAAGTATTCTAGCTTCTCTGGTATCTACTGGCATGGACGCTCTGCAATCCTGAGGGGTATTGATAGAAGATTCTTGGTCAGCTTCTACTGTAGATTCTGTAGTAGCACAGATATGAGATAATCCTGAACTCTTACACACCCGATTCGTGTCTGCTGAAGTAGACACTATGGAGTCAAACCTTTTGCTAACAGAACATAGATCTCCTTCTTTCCTTATCCTTTCTTCATAGTCACGCGTGCGCGTGGACAACTGTAACAATTCTGAACTCCTATACACCTGATATCCTGGAGTGGAGTCAAGAGTTTTGTTAATAGAAGATACATCTCCATCATCCAATGTCCTTTCTTCCGTGCCATACGTGCGGATAGACAACTCAGACAATCCTGAACTTCTAGACACTTTGTTCTCGTAGGTAAAGTAGGGCGTAGAGTCCTGGATGTTTCTAATGGAAGATTGATCTTCTGCTACACACGTTGTATCCGCGCTGCCATGCTTGTGGATAGACAAATGTGACAATCCTAAACTCCTAGACACTTGATTTTTGTAGGCATCACCTTTAATGGAAATTCCGGAGTCTTGCACGTTACTAATGGAAGAAGATTGATCTTGTACTCGCCATATTCTTTCAACGTTGGCTTGCGCACAGGTAGACAGCTGTGAACTCGTAACCCCCTGACTTTGGTTGGAATCCATTGAAGCAGACGTGATGATGTTGCTGCTTGAAGAGATTGACTCTGTCGCCGTAAATGAGGTTTTAGCGCCAGCACAAGTAGGAAGAACCATTGGCTGACTTATCGGAATGGTCGCAATGGAGTTGGGATTGCTTGGAACCATGATACCAGAAATGGGATGCTGTAACGGTTGATTTACCGGAACGGTCGGAATGGAGTTGGGATTGCTTGGAACCATTATACCAGAAGGGGGATGCTGTAACGGTTGATTTACCGGAACGGTCGGAATGGAGTTGGGATTGCTTGGAACCATTATACCAGAAAGGGCGTGTTGTAACGATTCTAATGAGATAACGTTTTCATTACTAGCGTTAGTTGAGACTACTATATTAGTTGGCCGGTTCACATGAATGGAAAGAATGGAGTTGGGATTGTTGACACTTGAAGCAGTCATACACAAATATGCCCTCTGTAGTGAATCTAATGAAATCATACTCGCACTACTAGCTGGTGTTGCACAATTAGTAAACAAAGGTACTTCAATTGGATTAGGATTTACAAGAAAATCGGGATTGGACGCTGAGGAGTTCGGATCACTCTTGTTAGGAGCCATAACATAGCAATGATAATTTGTGCCAGGAAGAAGAGGAGGAATAGCGAGTCCAGTGTTTAAATTAAGACTCTGCACTGGTTGGTAATAAACTGATCCATTTCGTGTCACCAAAGATCCTAAGAACATTGGATTGGAGCTCAATAAATCGGAAAATCTAGACAGTGGAATAGATTGTGTGGATGTTGGAGAAAGAACATTTTTATCTTCCACGCTTGAGTTGGAATTAATCTTGAGTTGTTCTTGATGGCTTAACACTTCCGTAGAACTCTTTACATCTTTACATTCATCTAGAGAACACTCAGCAGTCTTTCCCAAGTTATTTTCAGATTTGTGTGTAGTTTTTGAGTTCAAATCTTTTCCTAAATTGTTTAATGATTTTTCAGTTAATGCGTCAGAAGATGGTTGAAACTCCATGTTTTTTGGTGATGGTATTCTTGAAGATATTTTTACCTGGGAATATTTTTCATTGAAAAGCTTCATACTCTCTGCATCCAGACTAGTCAAATCTATCGATTCTTCATTGTCCTCAAGTTCACTAACTTCACCATCTCCAACGCGATCAAAGTCACAGCTCATCTGAAGAGGTACATGGCCATTCCCATCTATTTTCTTTTTCCCATTTCCTATTTTTTCAATATTCCTAGCATCATGTGATATGTCCTCGTCTAGAACTGTTTCCATTTCATAGTATTTCCTTTTTTCATCTTTGTTCTTTGCCATATCTTCACTTTTTCTGAAATCTATGCAACAAAAAAGAAAGAAAGAAAAAGGTCTTATCTATGAATTTTTTCGTTTTATCTTATTTCGAATCATGGAAAACATCTTCAAATTCAAATTTTGAAACAAGGGACGAGGTTAAACCAATGATTTCGGTGGTAGGTACAAGCAGTGAACCCCTCAGAAACCTCTCGTAATGCTTGATACCTGATATTTATCAACAGTTTTCACTCCCGTACGAATAACCGCGATCGTCATTCGAATAACCGATATTGTTATTCGTACGGGAGTCTCGGTTCAGCGAATATTTATTGACATTTTTCACTCCCGTACGAATAACCGCGATTGTTATTCGTACGGGAGTCGGGGTTCAGCAAATATTTACCAACATTTTTCACTCCCGTACGAATAACCGCGATTGTTATTCGTACGGGAGTCGGGGTTCAGCAAATATTTACCAACATTTTTTACTCCCGTACGAATTATTCGCGATTGTTATTCGTACGGGAGTCGGAGTTCAGCGAATATTTATCAACATTTTTTAACAACATTGGGATTTACGCAGCCCCCATCAACTATCTAATGGTCCGTCCCTAACTTAGTGTCGCGAAAGTGAGTTGCTCGCTACTGAGTACAGACTCGTCAAATAAGTTTGAATCAGAATAACATCACTGACATGAAACGCCTAACTGGTCTAAAAAAAAATATCGTTATTATGTTGGAAAAGAATACAGAGTTCCCGAGAAAATCGACGAAATTTTTGACTCCCGTACGAATAGCAAAGACAAGTCACCGTATGGGTGACGTACAAATAGCCACTCCGAAATTAATATTTTTTAAAACAAAATTCAGCACTATAACGACGCCAAAATATACAATACGAAGTATTTTTTTCTTTTGAAACGAAAAGAAAAAAGTACCTAAGCTTAGATGGAGAAAAAAAAAGTTGGAGTTCTTTACCTTTTTCGTCGACTTCTTTTGGTTTCTCTGAGCGACATTCTTCATCACCAAACATCCTATTTTCTTCTCAAGACTTTCTTCCTCTAAGATGTCGAAGAATTAAAAGCTAGTTTTTATCATATTAAGTGTTTTTAAGACTTTACTGTGCCAAACCAAAGCAAATTTTAGAATTTTTGCTCAAAATATTCAGCTTTGTAGAACTGGCGCCAAACACGATTTTTTCGTCTTCCCAAAACAGCGAAATTCTCTTAATTGAGAAGTAACTTTTTTAAAAGACCTTTCTTTGGTGGTTGAAGAGCAGTTCTGGAATTTTTCTTTGTTAAAAAATAAATTTTAAGAGAATAAAAACGAAACCAAAGTTGATGGACTTACAGAACATCTAGTGAACTAAAATGGCGGCGGGAAGATAGAACACGTGATCAGAACATGGTTTACCCAACAGGGGAGGGGAGCGTAGATTTGTCAACGAACATAAATAAATAAATAAATAAATAAATGAATAAATAAATAAATGAATAAATAAATAAATAAATAAATGAATAAATGAATGAATAAATAAATCAATAAATGATGAATAAATAAACGATATCATTAAATAAATCAATAAATTATAAATATATAAATAATCAATCATTTAATAAAATGCAAACAAACAGAAATGAATCAATGAATAAATGAATAGATGAATGAATGAATGGATGGATGGATGGATGGATGGATGGGTGGGTGGGATGGATGGGATGGATGGATGGGATGGATGGATGGATGGATGGGTGGGATGGATGGATGGATGGATGGGTGGGATGGATGGATGGGTGGGATGGGTGGGTGGGTGGATGGATGGATGGATGGATGGATGGATGGATGGATGGATGAATAAATATCAAAACAAGAAAAACCTTATCTTTAAATACTTTTATTTTATCAAACATATGTAATTTAAAGTGCCAGGTTAAAACCTTAACTTAAATAACTCAACAAATAAAGCTTAGGGAGTAGTTCATAACTAAGGGTGGAGGGGGCTACCTATGCAGATATTTAAGGAGACAGATATTGTTACAAGCAGTAAACATCATTTTTTTACCTATTGAGACATTAATGTGAAAACGTTTTTCTTTTTGTATTTGGGTTGGAAAATCCAAAAATATTAGGATAAGTATGTAACTGAAGAGTTGTATCAAATAGGACTGGTTGGTATTGTAAATGATTTATGATTTATATTGCGCCCTTTCTATATGGACTGGTCATATATTCCACATAGCCCCCTCCCCACCAACCTTAAATTATGAATGGCCCCTTAGTGGGAATAAATATCTTAAATACTTATGCAGTATCAAACTTGAAATAATAATTTTATAAACCTGTAAATAATGTTAGCTTATAAACTTAACCTCAATTAAATTGCAGGTTAATTATATTGCGAACCCTTACTAGTATTAACGAAACATTGGAACCAATTTAGCTGTAAAATTGTCCTTTTGATTTTTTTTTTTTCACTACAATATCAGGGTCGCAAAGAAAGGGATCCCATAAGACTTCACACTGAATTTTGAAAGGATGCGTCACTGCGAAAATGTTTGACCTATCACACATAATGCAGTGATAATTGATCATACAGCTAATTTTGGTGCTATCCCAACACGCATCAAGCAGAGACCCTTGAGGCCACCGAAATATAAATCTTCTCTAACAATTTAAGCTTTGCATTGCATCTTTGGTTTTTAAATCAAAGATTATTGCATAACATGTTGGTAATAGCTGTCTATTATTTATAATGTCCTTGTCTTACTTTTATATATAATTTTGTTTGTGTGAAAATTATAAAATAATATGAATAAATAATATTATCAAAAACAAGAAAACAAAGTGTTTTAGTATGCAAAGGTAATCCAGCGTACTCTGCCATCTTAATACATAATTACACATCACAGACAACCAGCTAGAGATGGAAATATTGACCTGGGTAATTATGCTTCTGTCAATCAAATTTCGGAGTTTAGGTATTCTTTTGATATTTGATGCAAGCTAAAAACCACAACAAATGTCTCTAGGCTAAATTGAAGTCCTAGAATGTGTTATTATTTTTAAGATAATTGGACTGTGTTGGCTGAATAATAAATATGGGGGTTACAAAACATGTTGCAAAATTGCATCTTAAACCTCAATCAAATCATCTTTGAAGTGTAGTTCTAGTGCTAGTTGTCATGGTGATAATGGTTATAGTGATAGTGAGTGTATATCAACAACTTACCCCTCTAAGGGGGTGGGGTAACGTACAGTATGGATATTTTTTAAAACTACACAAAAGCCACAGGGCTCAACAATGCCCTTCATTTTCTCATTCCTGTCGTTGGTACTGGAAAAGGCTTGTACCACGTCGCTTCATAATGATGTGGGCAATTCCCAGGCCAATACAGATACCAATTGCAATCATCAAGAAAGCAATGCCTGCCACGGCACCCCCAGGCACTCCTCCCTTCTTCTTCCCCTTTTTACCTCCATGATCTGTTGGGCTGACGGGAGAGGAGGTGGGGCTGTCAATATCCATGGAGTCATAGAAGAATTTTTCAGCTTTCTTGGTCATTTTTCCTTTGCCTGTTGGAAAATACATCCTTGATTAAATATGCTTTTCAGTTATCATTAATGACTACTTTCACTGTTTTATCACTAATTACCAGGCATGTTCCACATAATTTCCAATTCTCCTTCCTGCACAGTCTTTCTCAATACCTCTATTGCTTCTGTTAGGTTCTTCTCTACTACTTCTTTCACATAAGGTGACGTGACGGGCGGCTTACCAAGAAGTGTGAACCAAATTTGGATGTACTCTGAGCTCTTTCCATTCTTTTTACAATTCAGGTCGAAAAATTGAAAACATTAATAGTTAATAACTTCTATATTTACAGTCGGCTACTATAATTGGGGCCAGCTATACAAGGAGAACCAATTAAATCGTAGAATATAAAAAACAATACATTCCAGCTTTGGGTAGCGGAGCCAATCAGAAACCAGCAGAAAACGATTGCCATCAAAGTTATCTTTTTATTCCCAAGAGAAAATGACAATGGTTATATCTTAAGTTCTTTACGTGTAACACCAGGGTCAAATTACAATATTGTCGTGCAGTCTAGGTTTCTGATTGGCTTGACTACCCAGTCTATCCAAAGTTGCAATGCAAATTTGTTTTCATTCTGCATTTTGATTAGTTCACTTGTCCAAGTGGCCCCGGTTACACTCGTGTGCGCTTACGAACAATTTTCCATAAACCATGCAAATAGCCTGTCTCATGGAAACGATAAAAATACATGTTACCATGGAAACAGTACCAGTGCATGATGCCATGATAATGGGTATTTGTTAAGAATTAATTCTTATATTATATACATACCCTAACATTATCCACTCTGAGATTTGAAACCCCTGCAGCTTTGGCAACACTGTTCCTAACGCCAACATTAAACTGAGTCTCATACTTGGACACGTCTCCCATTATGTCACCTTTAAAAATAATTGTTTTTCATATTCAATATTCGTATAATTCTAGACTTGAATATAGAGTTTGGCTTGCTGTGATTGGTCGAGCGACCAGTGATTCTGAGATGATTATTACTGCTCATGAAGTGATTATGAGGTATACTAAAATGTTTTTTATCCTGAATTTTGTCTTTTCACTGATATTAAAGGCTATATTTAACTGATAATCAATTAGCCTTATTCTGAGTTCCTTTCAGCTAGTGACGAAAGATAATTTTGAAAGTCATGATGATGGTGATGATAATGATAATGATGATGAATAATTGACACCTATGATAGCGGACATGGGCTGGATTCAGTTTGATGAATGAATCAATCATTAAAGGGAAAAATCATGACCATCACCACTACTTATTGTCATTACTGTCATAATTATCATTGTGATCATCATCATCATTACCATCATCACTATCATCATCATCGCCATCAACATCATCATCATCACCATCAACATCATTACCTTCACCACCATCATCATCACCATCAACATCATCACCATCATCATCATCACCATCAACATCATCACCATCATCACCATCAACATCATCATCATTTACTATCACCATCACCATCAACATCAACATCATTATCATCACCATCAACATCATCATCATTACCATCATGTTTCATAATAATCACCATCATATCATTACCATCATCATCACAATCATCACCACCACCATCATCATCATAAAATATGGTCTTTGTACCTATGACAGTGATGATCATGTTGATGATGATGATGATGACAATGATGATGGTGGTGGTGATGGTGATGATGATGATGATGGTAATGATGTTGATTATGATGATACATGATGATAATAATGATGATGGTGATGATGATGGTAATGATGATTCATGATGACAATGGTAATGATCATAGTGGTGGTGATGATAAATGAGGATATTGATCATGATACATTATTATGATGATAATGATAAAAGATGGAAATGAAAAGGACAGCCAGCTTACCCTTCAGTTTGATTGAAATGACAGCCCGGTTATTAACAAAACATGGATTAATGTTGAACACAGAGAGTGGAACTGTTTCAGGATCGTAGTTGAAGATATTTATCCTGTGGTACCGGCCTGTTACCTGGTTATGTATATCAATCCTTAGCAACACATGTGACAGGTTGCTAAGGGTGCCAGCTAGCACATTCCAGGGCTTCTTTGAGAAATAGTACTCGCTAGTAATCTAAAGATGGCAGTTGAAGTTAATTAATCAGAGTGACCTCAACAGCAATGAATTAATAAAATCTTAATAGAATGGGGGTGAATTGCAACCCTCTCATCCAAGCCCCTGGATCTGTAGAGACCATGACATCACCCTGAGATATCTTTTGGGTGGTCTTGAATATTCCTTTAATGGACTACCTTTGGTGAGTTAGGTTACCCAACCAGTTGCTCTTCCTTAGTTTCCTACATATCACCCTTCTGCCACTGGGATCCCAAGAACGAAATATGCTTATATCCACTATATTCCTTCAATGGGCTACCTTTGGTGACTTGCTTTACTCTCCTGAGTCTCCCTTCTCCCTTATGCCACAGGGATCCCAAGAACAAAATATAAAAAAAGAAGAAAAGAGTTCTACCTCCTGTTTATATCCTCTGTGCCAAGTTTCCTTCTTTACTATCCACACATCGGCATCAATGCCACGCACTGTGGTGGACCCAGTGTATATCATTGCGGACTTGTTATTTGAGAAAACCATCTCAGATGAAGTCTTCATCCTAATATGGTGATCAGCTGTTTCTTTTCCTTCCCAGGTGTTATTGGGGGACAAGATAGTAACATTTTGACAGACAGACCCTGAAATATTGTAGATTACACCATGGGTGAAGTCATGAATCATGTGTGTCTCTCCGTAACTTTGGTGACGATGATCATAGTACTTGAACATGGCAATGTTACGATCAACATCATAATATTCCTGCAATCAGTAAAGAAATCAGTGAAGAAATGGAATCAACTATCAAACCAAGCAGCTCAAAACTGTTAAAGAAAACTCTTATACCTTCATATAAAAGACTGATTTGTTGACCATATTTAATGACTCTATCTCAACGCTGAAAACAGATTTCATCTCTGGCAAAGGTTTTCTATCCTTCATCCCAGCACAAAACACTCCCCTTGGAAGTTCAAAGACAGATGGTGGTGGTGGTCCTGGCTTGAAGGAAAAAAAGTCATACACATGGTAGAATGAACGAGTGGAATTTTCAGGAAGGCTGCCACCAGAGTGATAGGTATGGGTCGTGGTACCATTAATGGTGGCACGGACAACTTGCATATTGCCAGAACCATGAGCCATTGACCAATCAGGAATAGAGAAATAGTAATCGAGGAGATAAGAATGATTATGATGATTGATGCATGTCTGCCAGTGGTAGCATCTAAAAATAGAACAAAATATAGAAATAAATTACCAGGGGTGTAATTCAGGGGAGTGGTACAGGGGGTGTGCACCTCCCACAGATCAGCTGATATCTACTATGTTATTGGTTCTTGAGTTCGTTAGATGTGTTGTTTTCTCCCAAGCACTGAATGGTGCTTTTTTAATTTACAAGTGTAGAAACAGTTTTTCAGCTCCCTCTATTGCGGGATTACCGAAATGTTACGTTATTCCGAAAACAAAAGCTTCAACCATGAAAAATGAATAATTAATTAATTATAGATGCATGGTTGAAAGTGAAAGTAAATGTTTCTACTTCCTTGTAGTTTTTCATATAAATTTTTAGGATAACATAAGCTTATTATCGTACCGTACAAGAACACTATATGACGAGAGTTATTAGCTGAGCAAGCACTGAGTTCTTATTAATCTTCTAGACGAAAAAAAAATCAAAACTTTTTAAACGCACAAAGCGTGGTCAAATAAAATGCAAGGTTCTTAAAACTATTCTAAAATTAATAATTATCACCTTGTATTTTTCAACGAGTATTTAGGTTGTTCAGAAGCGAAAAATCATGAGTGGTATCTAATTTTTTCCCTATGATAACCTTTTTTCCTGTTTGTAAGGAAGTGAAAGTGTGAACTTTGGTCCCGTAATCACCATTCAAGAATAACGAAATACCTTTGTTTTTATCACTCTAAAAATTTAAATACTTAGCAGTAAAACTCACGATATTCCACGGACTGTTTCATTGCCGATAAACGTTTCGTTATAGCTGGAACCAAAGCGGAACAAGTCGGCCATTCCTTCAATTTGGGAACCGTTTCTTCCGAAGAAAGGGTATCGATGGATGTCCGTGATATTTTGCAGAGAACAGTTTCGATTCCCTTCATCGATCACCATCATCTCATTCTCATTGTAGTTATAAATGTTGTATGTGGACCTTCCATTCTTGATCTTCCTCAGGGCACCTTTATTTGCGTTCTTGTCATAGTATTCAGCATAGAGAACAGTGTAGTTCCTGTCAACAATATTCACTTCGACACTTGCTTCAAACGCCTCGGGAAAACTTGGTAATTTAGGTCCGTAATACTTGTTTGGGTTGGAAGAACAGAAAGGAAAGATGTTGCCGCTGATAAATTGTGGTGGAAAGACAACAAAAATAAGCAAAACGACTGCAAAAAGATGAGCCATGATTTTAGGAGCCTTGCAGAAGGTTTTGGACGTTACAACGCAACTAGTTATGTAACAGGACAGGACTGGACTGGACTTGAGAGCGTGGATCGAGTAACGCACCTGTTCCACCTGTCAGTGCAGAGAGTAAGTTGACCTAGTTAGACAAAATGTCTGCTATTTTGAAGTGTACTCAAAAAAATCACGATCAAAAAGTTAAGTTTTGAGTCTTTCCTAAATCAAAATCTCCCTAAAAATCCCAACTTTTTTCCTAAAAACAATTACATGTTGGGTTCCCTGTGTCAATGACGTCATATAACGTGAATTTCCACTCGTGTGTTCGGAAACCTATGACGTACTTCGTTAACCCTAGTCTCTCTCAATCACCTGAACTGCGAATATCCCATCTAGCTAGCCACAACCCTTTCTCAATCACCTGGGCTGCTAGTATCCCATCTAGCCACAATCCTCTCTCAATCACCTGGACTGCGAAAATCCCATCTAGACACAATCCTCTCTCAATCACCTGGACTGCTAGTATCCCATCTAGACACAACCCTCTCTCAATCACCTGGACTGCTAGTATCCCATCTAGACACAACCCTCTCTCAATCACCTGGACTGCTAGTATCCCATCTAGACACAACCCTCTCTAAATCACCTGGACTGCGAGTATCCCATCTAGACACAATCCTCTCTAAATCACCTGGACTGCGAGTATCCCATCTAGACACAATCCTCTCTCAATCACCTGGACTGCGAGTATCCCATCTAGACACAATCCTCTCAGACCCCTCACGATAACTCGTTTCTACGCTTCGCGTATCAACTAGCCTGCGTCACATCCGGAATTTTCTTCGTAAATACGAAGAAAATTCCGGATGTGACGCCGGCTAGTATCAACGAGTTAAAAAAGTATTTTGGGCTTCCTGTTTCGATGTCACATGACATCGTTTGCGTCATAGCCATTTAATATATTATTGATTCACGCGGAGATCGAATAACACGGTCGACATTTGTTAGGTACCGTAGGACAGTGTAAAATATCTTTCTCGCTAGCATTTCTCCTAGATTTCTACAAATCTTGGTAAGTCAATATGTATATATATTTTTTTCTATAAGATCTGATGAATATGAATCAGAGATAATCAATATTTCAGTTTCGAAATATCCTGAAATGTGTTTCGTAATATACTTACCCATCAATTAGCTTATTTAGGTATTTCCAATTCCACTGAAAAATCGCTCAAAAATATTTTTGATATCTGCCCTATATCGTCATAATTTATTTCGTTCTATTTAGGTTTACTTGGATTAATTATCCCTTAGGAAGGAAGGATATACACAAAAAGAAGTTGACCATTTATTTTCCACAATTGTTATATCAAAACTAATTTATGGTCTTAGTGTTTATGGAGCATCACCTCCGGAGCTTACCACCGTACAAAACTTTTTAGATCGCTGTTACAAACGAAATTATACAACATACCATTATAATATCCAGGATCTTTTAAATAAATTTGACACAAGGCTATATAAGAAATCGGTTAGTACAGTAGTGACCATCCTTTGCATAGCATAGCGCCTAAAATACAAACGTCCAAATATAATTTAGACCTAGAGTTAATTCTCAACGTTTTAAAAACTCATTTGTAAATAGAATAATCTTTAGTAATTAGTATCTTTTAATCAGTTTTTTAGTTTTATGATTGTAATCACGTTGATGATATGTAAATATAGTATAGTATACAAAGTATAGTATAACTAAAAAGTCTCCTTTCAGTTGGGGCTTAAAGTGAGTTTCGAAATATAAGGTATTTTTTTCCGGTTCGGTTTCCTAAAAAGTCGTGCGTTCTGATTGGCTGTTTGAGCGGGCGGTATTTTGTCAGTATCTGCCCGCGCTCGCGGTCCGGTATCCTTTGCCCCTAAACAACAAAACAAAACGAGTAAAAAAATTACGTGAAAAAATAAAGTTATTTACCGTCCTATAATCGGTCCGGGTAGGGAAAAACTGTGCCCTCGGGCATAGTTTTCCCTATCCAGATCTCCTGGCCGGTAAATAACATATATATATCTCACACCTGAATAGGCCCTTTGCAGCTAGTGGTCACGTGCTTGGATACCGCTTAGCAACACAAAACTGGAGAGCAAGCCTTCCAGTAAACAAAAGTTGTAATAGGTCAAGCACGCGTGGTTTTATACGATAGTTTCATCGTTCAAAACGCTTAATCCTTTTGCCCTATCTACAAACACAGTAAGATAATCTTAAATTCTCTCCTTTGGACTCGATTTTTGGTTCGAAGTAACGATATTCTTCGCGTTATCGCGAAAAAATTGTCACCGCCGGCCCGCTCGACGGCTGAAAAACATGGCGACTTCGCAAGGTATGTACTTCAAAACTCTCCTTTTTTTTGGTTTCTTTTCAATTATTGGACTTCTAAAATCTCTAAAATAACAGTTTAGATTGTGAATGGTGATCGATTGTAATTGGACGGCATTTTAATGGACGATTTGTTTATTTTTTGTGAGAGTGATTCCACGTCTAAAGTCAAGACTAACCCATGTTTACATATATTCGCTGTAGATGTTAGAACTCCCGACGAGCCATCACATACCAAGAAAAATTCTTCGTACTGATATTTTTATGTTTATTTTTGTTTTAGATGAAGTAGAAACTCAAGACATCTCTATCTTTCCTTCCCTCACCTTCGATGATGTAGGGAGCTACGCTATAGAGAAGTCTGGCTGCACAAGCACTTCGAAAGCGTACAAATTTATGGCGGAACCAGGCTATTTACATGACGTTAAAGGTACTTGATAGCCAAAATGTTTTTTCTATTTCATTATGATATGAATGGCAGACAATTCACACTAATTTTTCCAATTTTTTAGTGATATATACCGACCAGTGCGTGAGAGTTAAATGCAAGTGTTACCGCTCAATGAGGAAGTCTGAACCACCGCACATTTTAGAGGTGTCAGTCCAGAACAACAATTTGACATTGCTGTCTGGGCTGTGCTCATGTGTAGCCGGGGCAGGTGGATACTGCCATCATGTGATCGGGCTTCTTTACTATTTAGCCCTTCTTAAGCAACTGGGACATCGGACATTGCCTGATGAGCTAACATGTACCAGCATGAAGCAGCGTTGGAGCATACCTAGAGGATCCAAAATCGCACAAAAAGAAATACAAGACGTGCTAGTGAAAAAACCCCAACTTGGCGCTTCGTACAGTAGATATATCAAGAGTAATTTGTATTCCCCATCTACCCAGTATCCTACCCTCACAAAAGAGCACTTTAATGGCTTCCAACCACCTTATCCTCTCTTTACAACCATTCTGCCCAATCAAGATCAACTTGGCAATATCCCATTTGTACAGAGCAAGTTTGGAAATGTCCCAAAAGGCTGTTAGTCCATGGGCCAGGGCTCGACCATGGTAACACTAAGGGGGACAAATTGTGAGTTATGCCAGGTTAAAGGTCACCTAAAGTTGTTTCAAAATTTATATGATAGCATTCCTAAAAGAGTAGCTTTGTGGCATTTTTTGTAACATCAGATTATTGAAAAATATCGATTTAGCATGAAAACGAGGCTGGGATAGATTAATTTATAAAAATAGCTTTGCATGGTTTTAAGCTCGATATTTATTTATCACATGTTAAAACAATAGAGCTACTATATATTATTACATTTAAAAGCTGGCTTACTTTGAAATTACTTATAAAAATGATTAAAAAAGGAAGAAAATATATTTGCTGATCCGCAAAGCATTTTGGGTAATTTTCAAGATGGCGGACTATTTGTGTGGTAAGTAGAGTAGAATTTTCAGCAAAATCAGCTCAATTAAACACTTTTAAAGACTACGAAAATGAAGATACTGATAATACAGATATTTCTAACAATGTTAGAAATCGGAATTTGCATTTTTTCAACAGATTTGAAGCTTTGTCTTGTCGATTTTATAGTCCTTACATACCTTAAAGAGACGTAAAAGCATTTTTGATTTTCTTTCTTGTACAACAGATCTTAAAAAGTGTATTATTCATTGTACTGATGATAATAGTCAAAATTTAACTTCCCCCAAAGACCTCGGATCTTGGAAAACATTGCTAAAGGCTGCAGAAATTCGTAATCACAAAGCAATTCTTGATGTGGCTAGGGATACTAACGAAGGAGAAATACCGGCAAACGTTATGTATCATAGAAAATGCCGAAGTATTTTTACTCTGAAAAGAGATCTTGAAAACCTTTCTCGATCAACTGAAGATGCTGATGATGTGCAAGAGCCTGAGCAAAAGAGATACGCAACTAATAGACAACCATCAAGCTCGAGTAGGACATACGAGGAGATATGCATTTTTTGTGAAAAGAAAAGTAAATATTTAAAATCTTCAAGAAATCGAGAGCGTTTGATTCAGTGTAGAGATTTGCGTGCTGATGACTCCATTAGAACAACTGCTATTGCTAAAGATGACACTAAGATAATTGCCATCGTAAGCCGTGAACTAGTAGCCGCCGAAGCTTGTTACCACCGTTCATGCTATCGAGATTATACTCGCCCTGCTAAAGTGAGCAATTCAAATGAATTTCAAGACGGGGATGAAGTTGTTGATGTTGATGATTGGTATAAGGACATTGAGACTCAAGCTTACGAAAAGCTTTTCGAATTCATACGTTCTTTACTAGAGAATCCAAGATTAATAAAGTTGGTTGACCTTAGAAACTTACTAATTTTCCACATGAACTCAATGGGCGTTACCGAAATTACTGAGTCAACCAAGAAATACATCCGCAGAAAATTGGAATTTGAGTTTGGCAGTCTTTTGCAGTTTGAGGACCTTCTTGACAACAATAAGCTGTTTGTTATTCCTGAAAGTCTCTCAAAACGTGAATTGGCTAAGGAACTGGCAAAACTTGCGCAACAACAAGAAGATATAACTATGCCATCAAAGATCAAACAAATTCAGGAAGCTAGTCTATATATTCGGAATGGTATTTTGTCAAATAACAATACAGATGTGTCGTGGCCTCCAAAACCTTCAGAACTCTGTCAGAATGCAGTAAACATACCGGAAGAACTCAAGACTTTTCTTTACACTGTTTTGACTGGGAATACTGAGATTCCAACTGAATACCCTCAACGACTGGAGCGCCTAATCAGTTCTTATGGACAAGATCTTATTTATGGTGTGAGCGGTGGAAAAGAGAAACCCCCCTAAACAGATATTGCTACCTTATGCAGTCAAATCTTTGACTAACAATGTTGAGGTCATACAGATGTTAAACAGATGCGGACATGGTATTGCCTACTCGCAAGTCGAGGAAATAAACACAGCACTTTGTCTTAAAAAAATGGCATCAACGCCCAACAATGACGTTCCGCTGCCCGAAGATATACAGCCGTATATTGAGACAACACTTGGCTGGGACAACATTGATCGATTGGAAGAAACGTTATCTGGAGGAGGAACTTCTCATCGAGTAAATGGTATTGTCGTTCAGGCCAGACGTTTTGGTCCAAATCTTCCTGCACAGCCAGAATTTGAGATTGCAAGAACAAAGAAAAGAAGCATTGAGCCTCTGCAGCGCGCTGAGATTCCTCCATATAACGCCGGAGATCGTTGTGGCCCTCGAGCAAGGAAATATGTTGAAGTCACTTCTGAAGAATTGATGGCAAATGCAAGAAAGAAGAATCTGATTTGGATTTTAGTACGACTCCATGCAAGAGAAAGACAGAGAGCAAGTAGCTGGACTGGTTTTAACATTTCCATCCGCAATAAAGTAGAAGTCACAAAAGACAACATAGGATATTTACCAACTATCAACTCACCTGCTACAGACATGGCAACGGTCCATGAAGTACTAGTACAATCTTTGAAGATAAAGAACCAGCTCAAGTTGAAAAGTATCGTCCTTGTGTTTGACCAAGCGCTGTACGCAAAAGCAACTGAAATTCAATGGAAACATGACCAACGATTTAAAGATATCGTACTAAGGATTGGAGTGTTCCATACAGCTTGCACCTTACTGTCTATCATTGGCAAACGCTTTCAAGATGCTGGGCTTAGAGATCTATGCATCGAGGCAGGTGTGATAGCAGAAGGTTCTGTCTCAGGAGTCATGGATGGCCGTAGATACAACCGTGCAGTTAGATTCCACAAACTAATGTACGAAGCACTTATGAGGTTGATATGGAAAGGCTTTCGGTCATGGATCGAGGAAAACCACAAGGAATCAAATAGGAAAGTTGATGCTTTCTTCAATGGACTTGAGACACTTTACGACAATGTTTGTGAGGCAGAGTTCAATAAACAAATGGGAAGTTCTAGTTTTGCTGAATTCGTTAAGCTCTATGACATGTATATAGACTTTCTACGAAAGCATAATGGTCAGCTCTCTGAATTTTGGATGTCATATATTGACATTATGGAGATCCTTCTGGGACTTTTAAGAGCATCAAGAGAGGGTAACTGGGAGCTTCATATCTCTTCTATCAGGGGAATGGTTTCGTGGTGCTTTGCGTATGACAATATAAATTACGCCAGATATTTATCTGCTTACTTGCTAGAAATGTCCCACCTCGAAGAAGATCACCCAGATGTAATAGAGTACTTTAGAGCCGGTGGCTTTTCTGTACAGATTGGTGACGACAATCCATTTGGAAGAATACCCGTAGATCAAACCGTTGAAGAAACCGTTAATAAAGATACACAGACTGCTGGAGGAACCAAGGGATTCAGCTTGAAACCTGGTGCTGTGAGAAAGTACTACTTAGTTGCAGAATTTCGAAGCATATTTATGCGTCAGCTTAAGGATATGCTTCATCTGAACACAGCAAGCAGAAAACACACTGATCTTCAACCAAGTAGGATGGCAAAAGATGAAGCAGATGTAAATGCATTACTCTCATTGCTAGAAGAAAGCTGGATAAATCCTTTTAACAGTAATCAACAGGATCTTGTTTGTTTATCTACCGGTAAACTTGCGACTCCAGAAATTGCCAAAGATTTGATTCAAGCCAAAGCTCTTGGTGAGGAAGCATACAAGTCATTTAGAGAAAACCGACTGGAGTCTAATCCACCAAAGTCTAATTTCTATGATAAAATGACCAAGCTCCAACTGAAAACATTTGGAAATCTGTCCAAGAAGATGAAAGTCGGAGGAGGAACAAGCAAGGAAGTTATAATAAAGGCAGATAGAGCTTTATTTGCACAGATGCTGATCATTGCTGAGAACAGAAAGCTGAATATAAGTGATGTCCTTTGTCACCCACTTGGACCCCTACCTTGGTCTCTGGCATCTGCTGATGGATCGTTAAGGAAAACAAATAAATCATCTCTGTTAAACGACCTGAAGAAGAACATACCAGCGGCAAATACCATTCCACAGCCAAGTGCACGAATTATTGATGGGATGTTTTTTGTTCAGAAAATGAAAGTTGACCAGAAGACATTTGGTGACGTAGCTGAAAGTCTCATGTCTATGATCCTAAATGAAGGAAACGAAAGCGAACGTATCGATGTTGTCTTCGATGTTTACAAGGATGAATCGATCAAAAATGCCGAAAGAGAAAAGAGGGGTTCTGAAAGTGGACACGAGTTTAAAAACATCAAATCAGATCATAAGATTCGTCAGTGGTCCAAATTTCTAGCAAGTTCCAAAAACAAGTCCCAACTTATTAAGTTTATTTCAGAAGAATGGAGAAAGGAGAAGTATCAGGAAAGATTAGCTGAACAATCAAAGACTATCTTTGTAACAACAGAAGACCACTGTTATGAAATCACTTCATCAGGTTCAGCAGAATGGGAGGACCTTCGATCAAATCATGAAGAGGCTGACACAAGAGTTCTATTCCATGCAGCAAATGCAGCATCGGCAGGCTACGAAGCAGTTGTGATTAGTTCAGAAGATACCGACGTATTTGTTCTCTGTTTGGCTTTCAGTAGTTATATTCCATGCTCATTGTACGTGAAATGTGGCAAGAAGATTCGAACAATGTACATTGACATTTCAAATGTAGCTCGAATGTTAGGATCGCAGGTATGTACGTCTCTTCTCGGTTTTCACGCCTTTACAGGCTGTGACAGTGTCAGTGCTTTTGCGGGAAAAGGAAAACTAGCTGCATTCAAAATGCTGAAAACAAACAAATTGTACCAAGACCTATTTCACCAAATTGGAATGCAGTGGGATTTCACAGACGACGTGTTCTCAAAGATACAAGAATTCACATGCAGAATGTACAGCTCCAATCCTGGAACCAAAGAAGTAAATGAGCTTCGTTATAGATTATTCTGTGTGAAGAAAGGGAAACTAGAATCGCAACAGCTACCGCCCTGCGCTGACTGCTTAAAACTCCATACACAACGTGCAAACTACCAAGCAGCCATCTGGAGAAGAAGTCTGCAAGGCTGCCCTAACGTTCCATCACCTATTGGACACGGGTGGATTCACGAAGACAACAAGTTTGTAATCAAATGGATGAGCGGTGAACCAGCCCCCACAGCTGTCCTAGAATTCCTTTCCTGCTCTTGCTCACGCTCATGTAAACCATCAAGCTGTATGTGCATTATAAATGGCCTGAAGTGCACTGATATGTGCAAACTACGTGACTGTGACAATCGTGTAGAAGATGAAGATCTCGAAGATGATGAATGTTCAGAAGAAGAAGAGGATGATGAAGACAATTAAAGAGGCCATTAACAGTAAGTTTGTATAGAGTCAGACGTTTGATATTGAAAAATAGGCTACGCGAAGAACAATATAAATGTATCAAATATATTTTCCAACTATTCTTTCCCTTTAAAGCACATAAATCACAAAATAACTTGTTGCCATGGTAACTACGATATTCTAAAACTCCCTAGAGTAGCTCATGTTGAGCTTACTGAATACCTTGTCTATCATTTTGAAATGATTGCATATACATTTCAGGCCTTATAATAAACTTGAATAGCTGGAATATTAGTATTATCTAAATTTCGATTTTAATTGAGTGACGTCATAATATCACGTGATTTCAGCACTAAAGCTACTCTTCTGACATTGCTATCACTGAAAACCATAAAGTAGAGGGTGCAAGCTTTCCAAAAATGTATGATAGCATTTGTCCCCCTGACTGTTACCGAAGACCTTATTTTTGGGGGCCTGGCCCATGGACTATGTGTCCTGTCATATCAACAAAAGATGTCAACTGACTACATCATAAATGATTTTACTTGCACTTCTTTCCCAGAGCTTCCCCTCTCAAGTGCAGAGGACAGATTTAATAACAATGTGTCAATCTGTCTTGACAGTCGTCAACAATCTATATTTGGAACATTGTCTGTGACAACAGAGTCATCACTGAGAGTGCAGCAGCAAACAGTCACTCAAAGTCAGAGTGATGTATGGCACCTGCTCAGGAAAAAAAGGGTAACAGCAAGCAAATTTGGCATTGTCGCTCGCCGGGTGTCACATTTTGACACCCTTGTCAATCAGCTAAACCCCACCAGATTTGTACAAACTGCAGCAATGAGAAGAGGCATTGAACTTGAACCACATGCTGCCATGGTCTATGCTAGCAATGCAAAGGGTGGAAGAGTAAACCTCTTCCCATCTGGGCTGATTGTCCACCCAAAGTGCCCATGGCTAGGTTGTAGCCCAGACAGGAAAGTCTATGACCTTGATGCCATAAATAATGGTCAGAATCCCTTTGGCTTGTTAGAAATAAAGGTCGTTAAAGAGGGGGGAAACATCATTTGACAATGTGAGGTATCTCACCAAGGACCAGAACACTAACCAGTACAAACTGAAAACAACAGACATTTATTATTACCAGATCCAGTGCCAGCTTGGACTCACAGGATTAGAATGGTGTGATTTTTTCAGTTACATTGACGAAAATTTGTTTGTTTGCTCTAGAATTAATTTTGATTCAGTGTTTTTCCAGCAAGCAAAGGACAAAGTTGATAGTTTTTTCTTCAATTACTATTTACATTAATACACTAAGATTTTTGTTGTTGTTCTCAAACCATGGCCAGATTTCTTATGATAACAAATATTATATTATTTTTATTAATGACAAATCAATTCATAATCTTAATTTATTTTTTATTATATTTATATCATATTAGTATTATATTTATTTGTGCTATTTAGATTTTGTGTTTGTTCATTAGTTTTTTTTTTTGAGTTTTCATTTACAAACAAATTGAAATAGTTACAAAAAGCAATCCAAGACACATGATAAACCAACCTGCATTAAAGATTATCTAATGGGTTATGTAAGCCACATTAATCATACATTCACCAACTTCTTACAGACACTATGCCTCATTATTACCATTGGATAAAATAAGTGGGCCTTGAAAATTTGTAAGGAGGCAGGCTACAGTATATAACTGATTGACTGAACCTAAAGTGGACAATGGCACATCTGAATCAAAAAAGTGGTACTCTTTGACTCTTCTTATTGCCCTCTCGACATGAATTCTAAGACTTGCTAGTGTCTTTGTTTTTTGAACATCTGCGGCAGAGAATTGTTCCTGACTTTCAAGAAACGGAGGAATATTTAACTCTACCCGCTTCTCCCTAAGTAAATCTTCAATGTCAAACCCTTTGTCTGCCATGACTGAATCACCAGGTTCTAACAAATCTAGAATGCCGCTGCACCTTGTGATTTCCTTATCACTAATCCCCCCTGTGTAAAGGCTAGAAACGAAGCTAATAGCTCCATTAGGGGTAATGCCTATCAAACCCTTGAGTGTAGTATTACTCTTATAACTAGAATAAAGCTGCGACTGAAGTAGTAGGGAGGTAGGTGTTTGAACAAAAATCTCTGTACAATCTAGAATGACACGTGTGCTTGCATAAAGCTTTTTAAAACCTTCTGGCATAAACCTATCAACATCTTGCCTTGAAGGCCAGATCACTTGACTACCAAGAAGAAAATACAAAAAATTAGTCCATGTGATCAATTTCCTGCAAACTGACGATTTATGTATTCGGAACCTATGAGCTAAATCCTGTCCGAATAGACCTAGTTTGAGGCGTACACAAAACATAAACAATTCATCCACAAGAAGCATATTTCTTGAGTCTGGTCTACTTTCTCTTTCTCCAGAGGCATAACAATATGTCATTTGTGCAGCACATGGCTGCAAAAACTTAAAAAAGAACTGAATATGTAAATAGGATGGGAAACCTGTATAAAATCTTATGATCTCATTGTCTGTGCCAAATCTCTCAAGCCCAAATTTATTAAGTGCTAATTGTTCTGCAGCTTGCCTCTTAATGTCCTCAATTTCTTTTGCAGCTTCAACTTTAACCCTTTTTATTTCAGTGAGGGCAGCTGCAGTTTCATTTCTACTTTGTTCAAGTTGCTTTTGTGCATCTTGGAACTGTGCTCTGAGTGACTGGACTTGTGCTTGTAGGTCATCCATGCTGAAGGTTGTAGAAGTGCTGGGACTATTATCTTCATTGTCATCACTTTCATCTGTCTGAGTGTCTCTGTAAAAAGGTTTTGAAATTATGATGACACTCAGTTCACACTCAGTTCACACTAAATAAAAAATTATAAAAGACTAAATTATTAAAATTATAAAATTATTTTGGTTTAAACCAAAATAAACATCAAGTACAATTCCATCAGTCAAGTCTAAATGAAATGTATTGAAGTAGAAATATGTGATATTCATTACCTATCTACTTGTCGAATTATCTTTCTTCTTGCTTTGGATTTGGTTGACCAGTCAAAGATTGATGGTACAGCTTCTCTTTTTAGCAACTGACGTCCAGAATCAGTGGGAGGATTGTAATCTTCCTCAGTGAAGTGTTTTGAGCACACTCTGGTACTTTTGTTAACCTATTATAAATCAAATGTCCTTTTAATAACAATGTAACTGTATTCAACTATTTTTATCTTCATTACAGTTTTTTAAAGATCCACAGGCAATTCGTATTGTGCATTGATATTGTTAGATTCCTATATACCTTGAAGTGTGGGCCCACATCTCTTCGTATCTTCACCAGCCATTCCTTTTTCAATTGCTCATCCCTTGCACGGCCTGGTAAGCGGTGAAACTTTAAATCAGGATGATATCGAGAATCTCCGTTACACAAGGGAACACAACAATGGTACGAAGAATTTTTCTTGGTATGTGATGGCTCGTCGGGAGTTCTAACATCTACAGCGAATATATGTAAACATGGGTTAGTCTTGACTTTAGACGTGGAATCACTCTCACAAAAAATAAACAAATCGTCCATTAAAATGCCGTCCAATTACAATCGATCACCATTCACAATCTAAACTGTTATTTTAGAGATTTTAGAAGTCCAATAATTGAAAAGAAACCAAAAAAAAGGAGAGTTTTGAAGTACATACCTTGCGAAGTCGCCATGTTTTTCAGCCGTCGAGCGGGCCGGCGGTGACAATTTTTTCGCGATAACGCGAAGAATATCGTTACTTCGAACCAAAAATCGAGTCCAAAGGAGAGAATTTAAGATTATCTTACTGTGTTTGTAGATAGGGCAAAAGGATTAAGCGTTTTGAACGATGAAACTATCGTATAAAACCACGCGTGCTTGACCTATTACAACTTTTGTTTACTGGAAGGCTTGCTCTCCAGTTTTGTGTTGCTAAGCGGTATCCAAGCACGTGACCACTAGCTGCAAAGGGCCTATTAGTTCACTGGGTACGTTATCACACATCCCCTTCTTGTATATTAAAACTGTAGGCCCCGTCTGTCAAAATCAAAGCCGTTTGGAAAAAGCTGTTTTATCACAGATATAGTCACTAATTTTATTTCAGTATTAAAATTATTTATGCAAATAGAAAGGTCACAGGATCTAGCAGCACTGTGCTCTGATGCTAATAAAGCACAGTTTTTGACCAATCAGCATGCACATACTGTCCCAGCTATATAATAAATTAGTTTTATATTTACGTGAGTTCATATCTGGCAGAGTTTTTTGAGTATTTTATTGATTCTTCATTCTTATTCTAATTTGTTTTTTCATCTTTTAGGCCAATAGCAGTCATGGAAAAAGGTAGGGTGAATATTTTTAAATATTTCATAAATTATTATTTCTTTCCATCATTTTTTCTGATCTCCAATCAGGATGACTTTCATTACTTTCTTCTTTTATCCCTTTGCCTATTCATTTATTAATTTTCACATTCATTCATTCATTCATTCATTTATTCAGTATTCGTTAGTATTTCTCAGTTGTTTTTTTATTGAAATCTTATTTGTATATTTATTATTATTATTTTTTCTCCGTAGTTGTTAAGCGCTATAGAGTTAAAATGTATATAGCACTATAGATTATTATTATTATTATTACTATTATTATTAGTTTATTTTATTTAGCTTTACTGAACTTAAATCTGAATGACTACCCTATCATATTTAATTTTCTAATTATTCATTTTTCCATTATCTCATTTTTCACTTACTGATTCATTCATTCACAGGTAATGGCCCTCCAACTAGCACAACAGATACGAGTGCAGGACCCCCAGCATATCCTGGAAACCAGTGCCCCTCCAACTTGCCTGATGGGTACTATGCTACTGGGGGACCTCCTCCAGCATACCCAGCCGTACCCAGGGACCCAGCCGTACCCAGGGACCCAACCTTATCCAGTCCAACAAGGTTACCCCCAGAGTTACCAAGGACAGACTACGACAAGTGTAATTGTACAGGTACGTACATAATAACAATAATGATAATGATAATAATAATAATAATATCAATTTTTTTTTCAATTAAGAAAATAAAAAAATTAAAAATAATAATAAAGATAATGATGATGATAACAGTTTAATGATGACATATCTACAGAGTAGCTCCACAAATAGAAATTTACTGTGTTTGGATATGTAGAGGGAGGAAAACCAGAGAAATCTACTCTCATAATTCCAGGTCCAGTAATTTCATGGTAGACCCCAGGTGTGCGAGTCTTTGATTTAAGAATTGAATGCTCTTGTTTCCATAGCAACCAAATATGGTCGTAGCGAGGCCTGTTGGAGTACCTCCCCCTGACTATCAGGCACTGGCTTGGTTTGCTTGTCTATGTTGCTGTTGGCCTCTTGGCCTTGTTGCCATCATCAGATCAAATGAGGTGTGTTGTTATAGCTGTCCACAGGTAGCCCAAGTGACGGGTTAGCAGGCTGTATCATTATCTGTTTTAACAAGTTTTACTCTACTTTCACATTCCCCATAATGCCTTGCGTCTTTGGGGGTAACCAATCAAAAAACTGTCCCAAATTGAAAGGTTTCTTAATTGAATTTATACTATACCTGCTTTTATCTGTACAATACTGATTATCAGTTTATTCCAAGTTATTTTTGCGTGTACAGATCATCAAGAGTTTTGGTCTTACAGAAAATGTATTGACTTGAAATTACCTTAAACCTCTTCAAGCTTCTATCTTTTTCTGTCTTTTACTTCTTCATTTTATTTTTAGATACCAAACAAGGTATTTTCAACATTGTCTGATCAGCCTTCAGCAAAATAAGTGGGTTTTTACCCTCTGGTCACCCCCCAAAGACGCAAAGTATTATGGGGATGTCAAAGTAGAGAATGTAATACTTTTTGAAAGTTATATTTTAATACCTCATGAAATCTTGTTGTGAAATCTTAAGACTAGATGATGTCGCAACCCACTACTTCTGTGCTTGGGCTACCTGTGTGCCATTCTGTTATTTAACTTAAACTTTTGGAGTAATATTAGTTTTTTTGAAATAGTTAATTAGGGTAGAATAGTCCCTTTCACAGTTCCCTGTGCCATCTTGAAAGGTAGCCGTGCCTTTGCATTGAAGCGAGATGAACGGTGAGCTTGCAATGATAGAGACCTTTTTTAACACCTTGGACAATTATTCACAGGTCTCTATCATTGCAAGCTCACTGTTCCTCTCGCTTCAATGCATAGGCACGGCTACCTTTCAAGATGGCGCAGGGAACCGTGAAGGAGACTATTGAGTCATCTTCAGTGTGATTGCAAGTCAGTGATGTACACGTTGCAATGTAGATATAAAGTAATTTTTTAAAACTGTTACTTAATAATTAATAACATGTAATTAATAGTTTATAACATAATTTTACTCATAGGTACGAACTGCCTCAGCAAGGGGTGATTACCTCACAGCCGAAGCTGCTTCCCGTTCAGCTCGCACCATGTCCTTCCTGGCAATTGGTTTAGGGATAGCGTTCATGGTTCTTTATATCATCATACTCACTGTTTATCTCATTCCACTACTCACAATGGAAAACACTTATAATGACTACAACTGAAATAGTTCATCTTAGAGCGAGATCAATAGACAATAGAAGCTTTGCACCATCACGTGCCCACGCCATAATACAGCTTGGACTGCCTGTGGTTAGATGGCAGAACAATAAAATCTCTTTGCTCTTGGGAATTGAATTCTTCCTCATGTAAAACGATTGTATTGTTCCTGCCATCTAACATGGCTGCCGTCACGTGATGGTGCAATGCCTCTTTGGCCAACCAATCACTGTTGCAGCAGTTTTCCCAGTAAAATTGATACTTGTTGCACTAACCACTCAATATCTGTTTTAATGAATTCTACAAGAATTATATAGCCATTTTCTTTTATTATCAAAGGGCAGTAAACAATAGAAACATTTTATAATCAATTTTCCACAATCACAGTTTAAAATTCTGAGACATTCTAGCTAGTTTGTTAAGCTTGTGGGGCATACGCGCGGAGATACGAAATTTATCTTCGAGTGTTAAAAAGATCTCTCACAAGTGAAGCACAGCGAACGAGTGAGAGATTTTCAACACGAGAAGATAAATTTCGTATCTCCAAGCACCCATGTAATATTCTGTTTATTATATAATTATTCATAAAATCAACTTAATAAGCTTTTTATTATCATAAAAAGTTTTCATTTATAAACTAATAGCTTAAATACGCATGGAAACGATATTTTCACATGTGAAAATAACGTTATTTTCACATGTGAAAATATCAGTCTTTGAAAAGGAGAAATAGAGGATATTACATGGGCGCGTGGAGATACGAAATTTATCTTCGAGTGTTGAAAAGATCTCTCACAAGTGAGCGCAGCGAACGAGTGAGAGATTTTCAACACAAGATAAATTTCATATCTCCAAGCGCCCATGTAATATTCTGTTTATTATATAATTATCAATGAAAGTATGTTTTGGATTTTTCAGGCAATTCTTTCCGTGTATTTTTGAATAGCCATCGCAATGGTGTTATCTTCACACGTGAAAATAACATGTTATTTTCACGTGTGAAGATATCAATTTTTCGAAATAGAGAAAAATAGATATTTCATTGGTAATTATATAATAAATATAGGTATTTTATGGATAATTATATGATAATAGATATATATTATATATATATAATATTATGTGATTAGCATTATATGATTTGTACTAAATAGCACTGAAAACAATGTTATAGACATTGCATTTTTTCGTACTATTTAGTGCCATATATCCATGAGAAAGTTAACTAACAAAATGGTCCCCTTCACAGTTCCCTGCACCATCTTGAAAGCTAGCCATGCCTTTCCACAGAAGCAAGATGAATGGTGAGCATGCAATGAGAAAGACCGCTTCGATGCAAAGGCATGGCTACCTTTCAAGATCGCACAGGGAACTGTGAAGGGGACTATTGTACACATTAGTGCAAAGTTTTGTAGGTCTACCGTCCGACTGAAGTCTACCGAACTTTGACTAATTTGTGCAAAGTTTTTTCACAGATATATGGTTTGCACTCTAAGAGTGAATTTACTTGGCCTGTTAAACAAAGTTGAAAGATATACCTTCGTATCTCAAAGACCCGACATTCAAATGACGAATTATTTTCACAATCAACTATTTACAGAATCAATTCTGAAAATATTGTGTAAAGGCTTATAAGCACTTTAAGGACTTATTCCCACAAGATGTATTTATGATTATGTCAATACAAAATGTAAAAATGATTATGATAAAAATAAATAATCTTTAAAAAAAGCCAACAATCCTGATCTCTAGTAACCTGTGTTAAAAACTAAGACTGGGAAGGGCAAACTATACTGCATATTTATTTATTTATATTTTATTTATTAGCTTTACAACTAGTACTTATTTAAAAATAAATTTAAAAAACACTAGTTAAGAGAAAGAACACTGGGACAAGAGTCCCATATAAAGTTCCTCAAAAATAAACATTTTACATACACTAATAAGAAACATTAACAGAAAAACACTGACATATCTATCAAAAACAATGAAATATTCTTTGTTTGCATGTTAAAGTGTAAACGGTATATCAGTGAAATAGCAGAACAACTAAATAGCGCTATAAAACAGATCTTTCTTTTCAATCCCCCCCCCCCCCCCACCCCCCCGATAATTTCATTGGTGTGCTTTTTTGTACTAGTTACTCTTACTTTATCTCTGTTATCACAGTTCAGTGTTTTAGGGGGAGGGGACCCCCTCCTGTATGTAACCTACTAGTTAGAAACTAAAACCATGAAGGACCGAATTTAACTGAATATTCTTCGTTTGCACGTTGATTCATCTAGCTTGGCCATCACAGTTCAGTTTTTGTATGGGGGCCGAAGAGACAACAGAAATGCAATAGACCCTCTCTTGTAACCTACTTAGTGTAACGTCCATTAGTGTATGTAACTTTTCTTATAATAAAAAAAACCCAGACTGATTCATCAATAAATTTTAATGATAGAAACAACTCGCAAACCTTCAAAAATTCAACGTGAAATTTGTTGATCAAAATACTATAATGATTTTTCCTTGTTTTTTTTTCTTTTTTTTTCTTTCTTTTTTTTTTTCTTTTTTTTTTGTATTTTCTACCACATAAACAGGTATTTGTAAACCTTTTACATGATCAATAATTGATGCTTGAATAATATTATTCAAACATGGAACATGTTATCCAAGAATAATTAAATTCTTTTACAATTGGTTTTCTTCCATTTTCACTCCTGTTTTGTGCTGTGTTCCCGGATGTCCCCCAACAATACGTCCAGTTTACTGAATGTTTCATGGACCAAAGAATGAGCCTGGGGAAAAAAATGTCTTTCTTGAATCACCTTTTGGGTAAGGATGAAGGGTGCGGTGATACAGTTAGAAATGTTTAAATTGATTATTACTTAAAATAGCTCCCTTCTCAAAAGTATCTTGGATGCAAGGCTACATGGAAGTACGAATCCAATTTTTCTCACTGGAATTTGTGCCAACTTGGGTGGGTGAGGGGTGCGGGCGTGCGTGGGGGTGGGGGGGGGGGTGGCTGGCGGGGGGGGGTGGGGGTGGGGTGGGGGGTGGGGGGCGGGTGGGGGTACGGGGGGGGGGGGGGGGGGGGGGGTGGTGGGGGTGGGTGCGGCGTGGGTGGGGTTGGGGGGTGGTGTTCGCGGTTCTGGTGGGTGGTGGCTGGTTTGGTGGTCTTCTGTTTTGTTTTTTTTCTTTGTTTTTTTTTTTTTTTTGGGTTGATTTGTTTTCTTTCTTTTTTTTTTTTTTTTTTTTTCTCTCTCTTTCTTTTTTTTTTTCTTTTTTCTTTTCTTTTTCTTTCTTTTTTGTTCCTTTTTTTCTTTCTTTTTTTTCTTTTTTTTTTTTTGTATTTTCATGTTAGCCTTGCATTCAAGTCAATTTTAAGAATGGTCCATTGCAAACAATCCATTGCTTTAATGCAGATTTTATCCGAGACTGAAGGTAAGTTGGTGACACTCAAATAGGTTCCTTTTTGAGCAAGTGCATGTATACACATAAACCAGGCAATAATGTGTTAATCTGGATGCCATTTGAGAGTCATGGTGAATAAAGCTAGTGCAGACAGAAAGGAATTTTTGGCACACGTCATTTTACCTACCTGAGTGTAAAACTTTTCTTTGTATTTGGCTTCAATGACTGGATCAACTTTTTCTGTTTCTTCTCCACTTGCTGGAGTCTGAATGACAAATCAATATTAAAAATAACAAATCTGGCAACACATGCAAAGCAAAGCCTATAGATATTTTGGAGTGTAAAAAGGGGAAGTAACTAAAAGTAAAAAGTCTTACCACTGGCCTGTCTGCAGACTCACTCAGGGTTGGTTTAGAGGACTGTGATGTAGGAGTTGTTGTAGTAACAGCACCTGTGTTTGTGACCAGGAAAAAACTACTTTTAACTTCAAAATAACAAGAACTGTATTTAAAAAGATAGTACACCAGATTCATAAGAAAAAGCTGTGCTCTGCACACCAGCCAATCATTAACCAGGATTCTTGGCTGTCTATTTTATACGAATCATGTGACCTCAACAGTAGCCAATCATAAGTGGGACTTTTGCCTCTGTAATTTATACAAATCACATGACTTCTACAGCCAATGAAATATCAGGATTTCTACTTACTTCTTCCACCCTTTTTAGCAGAAAGTTTGGATCTTGTAGAAGTTGGTCGCTCCTATTAAAGATAAAAGCCATTTTCTCTAAAAATTAAACAGCTACGTGCGTCATGCCATCGTTTACTTTAGGATCATGTGTCAGGTTTATATCGTTTCACCCCTCAACATCACAACTCACATGTTGCCATATCACACAATAATAATAATAATAATAATAATAATAGGCTTTATTTCATGAGGATAAACACATAACAGTAGTTGAAAAAAAATCCGATGACTCTGTGGCCTTCAACAATGCATCACCAAAGTAGCAACACCTTGTTTGTGGTTACATCATCAGTGACGTCACATCCTGTTTACTCACATGATCAGCCTTGCCTCCTTTCTTGTCTTTTCTGTCTGATTTCTTGCTGTCTGGCTTCAGATGGTCAGTGACTTTACGACCTCTCTTGTCCACTATGAGCAAGAAAAATAAATATTAATACATCTTATCACTCAAGGGAATGACACGTGGTCTGAAATGGGAAAACATTACACCATAGCTGAAAAGCATTACTAGTAAAGAAAGAAATAATACTCAAGGGAATGACACGTGGTCTGAAATGGGAAAACATTGCACCATAGCTGAAAAGCATTCCTAGTAAAGAAAGAAATAATACTCAAGGGAATGACACATGGTCTGAAATGGGAAAACATTGCACCATAGCTGAAAAGCATTCCTAGTAAAGAAAGAAATAATACTCAAGGGAATGACACATGGTCTGAAATGGGAAAACATTGCACCATAGCTGAAAAGCATTCCTAGTAAAGAAAGAAATAATACTCAAGGGAATGACACATGCCCAGCTACCTGTAAGGGATTAGTTCAAGTTCATTCTTACCCTCATCTTGTGATGTATCTTCTAACATCTCTTTCTCAGGTAATCCTAACACTGATCTTATCATGACCGACTGTCCAACCATATTATCAACCATCTCACACAATAACTGATACCTACAACAAAACATTGCATCATTAGAACTTCAATAAACTCCATAACACTCAAGTGGTCACATCCAAAGCTTAGAAGTGACAGCGCGTGAGATCAATGTTTAAACGAGAGTATCTCTATTTGACGGAGTCGGGTTCCCTGTGGTTTAATATCAAGTCAACTTACGTTGCGCTGTACATGGCTTGCTTGATTGGCGTCATTGGAGGAAAAGATAGAGTTACGATGGAGAGATTGAGCTTCTGTAACAGCCCATCTCGTTGTTCCTCATCCTCTACAGCCATTATGCGCTGTTGAATGACAAAATATCAATCAAAAATATTCATTTGACTTTGTTAGCTTTTACTTCTGGTTTTTCAGCATCTGCCTATGCTACATCCGATTTTGATACTATGGGTTTCCCACTTCCGGTTTCCCACTTCCGGTTTCCCACTTCCTGTTTTTATAAATGCGTATATTAATGAAAATTTATTTTGATGACAAAGTAAGAGCCAACTTAAGTCCCTACCTGTTGAAGCCCCTTGAGAGAAAGGTCCCACTCTGTCTCAGGCTCCAGTTCAGAGTAAAGTGTCTTCAGCTCACGAACAACCTCATCATGAAAATGCATCTAGAAACAAGAGAAAAAGGATTTGCATGTTGAGGATTTGTAGCATAGTTGCCATGGTAATGAGATTTCTAGGTTGCTAAGGTAGCGACTTACCCCTTCGTTCATTCTTGAAAATACTTCTTCCTCCTGCCAAAAATAGCAATTAATTAATTAATCATTTATTCATTTACTAATACATTTATTCAATCCTTTTCTTACTGGTAAAGTTTGTTCAGAAGGTAGTATGAATGTAACTCGAGCAAAACATCCTACACTAATAAGATTTTAAAATGGACAATACTAATAGAGTGTTTTCACATGACATCACAGCCGCCATATTGGTGAACCTTTGACAATAACTTTGTCATTATTTTCTTTTGTTATTTACACCAATATGGCAACCATCTCTGTTGTCAGACATGACGTCACAGCCGCCATATTGGTGAACCTTTGACAATAACTTTGTCATTATTTTCTTTTGTTATTTACACCAATATGGCCATCATCTCTGTTGTCAGACATGACGTCACAGCCACCATATTGGTGAACCTTTGACAATAACTTTGTCATTAGTTTCTTTTGTTAGGAACACCAATATGGCTGCCATCTCTATTGTCAGACATGACGTCACAGCCATCATATTGGTGCACCTTTGACAATAACTTTGTCATTAGTTTCTTTTGTTAGGTACACTAATATGGCTGCCATCTCTATTTTCAGCTAACCCTCTAGGGACTGGGTGAAAACATCCTATATGAGTGTTACTATTCATACCGTGATGTAGGCATCAATAGGGGAGTGTGCTCTCTCAGGCGTTCTAATCCCATCCAGTATCTCTTGTAAAATTCTTGATGCTGCTTCAACTGCTTCTCTGTGCACAAGGTCTTCTTCAATTTCTTTACGAGTCTCTGCATAAATATCATCCTTAACAGCAATTCCTGTTATCAGAACCAGCCAAACAGGTTATGGAGAGATTAGAGTACATATACTAAAGCAAGAGTAACTTGAATATTCTATAATGTCTTGCACATCTATGATATGTTGCGACTGAATAGCCATGAGATGTAGCTGTGTGCATGTTCCATTTAGTAAGCTTTCGCTGGTTTAAACCATTAGAATGTCCCATGATGAACTGTACGCACGAAATGTGCAACCATTATGAGACTGAGCATCCTTGTCGCTATGGAGCTGTGCCCACCTCTCATTACCAAGCTTTCATTTCTAAGTCATTTCAATATCCCACAATGCACTCTACACCAGATAATGACATCCCATGATAAACTACAGGCCTAACCCCATGGGCTACGCACCTCTAAGATCAATCCTAATAGCTGCCCCTCCACACAAGACAGGCTGGGTTAATAGCTCCCAGCTCTCAGAGAAGATCCCAGGATTTGAGGACTTGAAAATGAAGGGAAACTTCATGGTGTCTCCAGGAAGAATCACTCCACTGTTGGTATCAAAATAGAAGCGTTGTATTCGGCCTGCAAGACGTGTGCCGAGGGTGTTGACTTTAGGAATCATCTGAAATCGTACATGGATAAATCAATGTTACAACCAATATGATAGTCCAGTCTACTGTATGTCAAGGCATGAATAACTCACAGATTGAACCCTGAAACAACCTCTGGGCTGATCTAAGTCAGGGCATGACTAACTCACAGATCAAACCCTGAAACAACCTCTGGGCTGATCTAAGTCAGGGCATGGCTAACTCACAGATTGAACCCTGAAACAACCTCTGGGCTGATCTAAGTCAGGGCATGGCTAACTCACAGATAGAACCCTGAAACAACCTCTGGGCTGATCTAAGTCAGGGCATGGCTAACTCACAGATAGAACCCTGAAACAACCTCTGGGCTGAACTAAGTCAGGGCATGGCTAACTCACAGATAGAACCCTGAAACAACCTCTGGGCTGAACTAAGTCAGGGCATAGCTAGTTAGGAATTCAGCTAGTTATGTTATGGTCAAGTTTTGCGGAGGGGGGAAAACTGAAGAACTTAGAGAAAAACCCTTGAATCAAGGAAGAGATTCTTTAAAAAACTCTTCCAGATGACTGTGATATATCATGCAGAGTCCAGGAATTGAACTCAAGACCCCAGAGGTTAAAGGCAAGTTTACTACCATTACAACATTCTTAATTTTCCAACTTAAATCGTAAAAAATTTCAGTCTGTCAGCCAACATACCTTCCAAGAGTAATATATAACAGTGGTTCCATCATTACAGATGTTCAACAAGGAAACAGCTCTCTCCTTTGTATGGGCTTCAAAAGAAACACGAGACGTCACACCCACTCGACCAAGTCCACTTGTACTAGATCCACTCCAATGTGCTGTTTGGCCATTAATGGTCAGGGATGGCCCTATGGTAGGTTGTGGAATAATATCAGCAAAGCTGCCGAGGGGATCTCTGTAGCAATTAATGAAAACATTTGAAGATTGGTTAAAGGTCTATATCTATCTTCTATTTCATTTACTCCTACTCTTTCTAACTTATTCCCTTTTCATGTCCATTCTATTTCCCATTTGTTCATCCTTTATCTCATTCCTCCATCCTGTTTTTTTATTTGTCTATCATTTTTCCCATCCAGGCCAAACAAAAAAATAAGTGTGTTTCCTGTTGCACAACCGACCCTAATTTTCTTGCCAATCTTTGTCGACCCTAATATTTTTTTCATACCCAAATGCACCATTTCCATTTTTAAGCTCATTTTCACTGTAGTATCAGTAAAAAATTTCACCTACCGACCCCAATTATTTTTCTCATGCAACAGGAAACACACTAATGTTTTTGTTTGGCCCCATTTATTTCTTTCCCATCCATCTATCCCATTCACCAATCCCTTTTCTTATCTTCCTTCCCATCGCAATACCTTATTTCAGGTGATCGTTCATCAAGTTCTGGTTCATCTTCTTCTGGCACCGTAGACATTGTATGTTTGGACATATGAGGAGGGTTACTAGACCCTATGATCTCTAAGTCATCCATGTACTGAGAACAACAATGAATGAATATAATAGAAAAGCTTTTCTCACTCATTCTTTGAACCATTCACAGCATACGTCATCACTTCTCATGCAGTGAAAGCATAGGAATATTACAATACCACATAATAATATAGCAGTGTGCCAGTACTATTAGCTTTTCACCTTCACAGGAATAACTCTACCTTACTTACCGGCATATGTGGATCAATTTCATTCATGACATCACTGAGTTGCTCTGTTCGCTCCTTCAAATATTTAGAAGCATGCCAGGGGTAGTGGACGGCAGACTTTCTGTGAGTGTCTGACCACTCTATACCTGCACAGACAGACAGAGAGACAAGCAGTCAGACATATGGGCAGAAATTTAGACCCATGGACAGACAGACAGATAGAGAAATAGAAAGATGGACTGCCAGAGAAATATACCAACATATGAGAATACAGAGAGATAGATTATTGGACAGACAAATCAGATTTTCAGACCATCAGACAGTCAGACAGACAGACAGTCAGACAGACAAATCAGATTTTCAGACCATCAGACAGACAGACAGACAGACAGTCAGACAGACAAATCAGATTTTCAGACCATCAGACAGACAGAAAGACAGTCAGACAGACAGACAGTCAGACAGACAGACAGACAGTCAGACAGACAGTCAGACAAACAGGCAGACAGTCAGACAGACAGACAAACAGACAGAAAGTCAGACAGTCAGACAGACAGACAGTCAGATAGACAAATCAGATTTTCAGACCATCAGACAGACAGAAAGACAGTCAGACAGACAGACAGTCAGACAGACAGTCAGACAAACAGGCAGACAGTCAGACAGACAGACAGTCAGACAGACAGTCAGACCATCAGACAGGCAGTCAGACGCTTAGATGATTAATAACATTTGAAAATAATAAAAAGTGGAAAAACATTGATAAAATAGAAAAGAAGTACAGAAAACACCAATGCTTGCTGCGTGCAGTTACAGAGTATTTCATGTGTTATACTAACCCATTTCATTCTTGACAGATATGGATTTCCCAATATGTTCCATTGGAGGGGGATAACCTCTTTGTGTCTGGCTTAAGGTGGTCCTGAATAGAATAAGAATACAAATTATGTTTTAGGAACTGCAGAGCAGACGTTAGACTGGGAGGGGGGGTGTGGATAGAGCAGATGTTGGACCAGGGGTGTGATGTACATAGAGCAGACTTGGAACTCTGGGGGGGGGGGGGGGGGGTCAGGTTGATTTGGATAGAGCACACATTGGACTGGAAGGTGGGGGGGGCGGGGGTGATGTGGAAAATAATCAGAAGCCCACCCCTTGGAAACTACAGCATCAGTGCTAACAGCATTCTTAACTTACATTATTCCAGTTTCATCATTTCCAATCTGTTCAACTTGCTTCCAAAATTCACTGCCGACTCGATCTGAAAAGCATTCAACAGCTAAATTTTGTGTAGAGCTATTGTAATTAGAAGATGAACAACTATTAATAGTGTTATTAATAGTGTTATATGTCATTATGGATGATTAAATTTTGTAATATGATCATTGATTATGAACATGATGATGGTGATGATGATACTCGATGATGCATGATGATGATGCATGATGATGATGCATGATGATGATGCATGATGATGATACATGATGATGATGAATGATGATGATACATGATGATGATACATGATGATGACAGATGATGATTATACATGATGATGATGATACATGATGATGATACATGATGGTGATACATAATGATGATACATGATGATGATGATGCATGATGATGACAGATGATGATGAGGATACAACATTAAGATACATATATACATGATAATATGACTATCCAACCAGTAACTTACATCCTTTGCCATAATCCAAAGAAGGAATTGCTCTGTCAATCACATGCCTGGAATAAAAGAAACAATGTTTTTTCCTTCATACTTTTCTCACTCAACAATTTCCATGTGGTACACACTTCAACAAACCTTTGTTCTTGTGTCTTTCTATAGTCTTCACTTTGATTCATGACCAGCATGTCTCTAGCAGTACCCAGCCTCTCTACATCAAAATATCAACACAAACATTGATATAAACTAGTATAAGCTAACTTTATTGATGTATGAAGGATGCACTATGTGTAATAAAGTCATGCCCACCATGGATGTTGCCAAAATATGATGATGTTTCTCTCAACATCTCAATTGGCCCAAAACAAATATGTTTTTTCACTTTATAAAAACAATGGTGCAAAACCTCAAGACTACCCTCCCCTCCCATGTTATTCATGTACCTGATAGATAGTCTTGTTATCACCCTCCCCTCCCATGTCATTCATTTACCTGATAGATAGTTTTGCTGTCTCTGTCTCTCATACATCCTTTCTTCCCAGTTGACAAGAGCATTACTCTCATCAATCTACATGATGGAAAAATATCCCATCAGAGTAAAAATATTAACATAAGGAAAAATAAAGTCTATAGATTCTTAAATAAAATTACAGTTTCGTGATAACTAATACAATTTAAAAAAATACATCAAGCATATCTATAATGAAATAAAGCACTTTCCTTGTGACACTACCTTTTGCTGTCTCTATCCCTACCCACCCACCCCACCCCCATGGTATTTACTCACCCTTGTTTGGTAGACATGTGCAGGATGGGATGTCTTGGGTTTCTTTGGAGACTTTGACTGTGGCCTTATCTCTTTGCCATGCTGAAGAATGAAATATTAAAAAGCATATTTATACAACACATTTATTTAGTCTGTTCACAGTTCACCCTGCACTATCTTGAAAGGTTACAGTGCATCGAAGAACAAGAACAGCAGTAGACGTGCAATTAATGATAGAGACTTATTCATGCACATTGGACAATTAATGTCTCTATTGAACAATAAAAGGAAATGTTTCAATGTAATTGAATGTAATACTGTCATCAATCTTATATTGTGGATAGCCAGACAAAAAAGTCACCCAACACAAAATTTCCCAATAATAGCAAAAAAACAAACCTTGATTTTTTTTCAAAAATTCAGCTAAAAAGTATGAGTTATGAACACTAGCAATAAAATTACAGGCTAAAAGCTGCAAATTCAGAGTAAAAAACGTGTACCGGTCCGGACAATCCATTGAACCGAAGTCCAGTCCAGTCCAGCCATGCTCGGTTCCCGATTTTCCAAAATTAAAAAACTCTCATAATTCAGAATTTAGAAGCGCAAATCAAATTTTAGAGGTTGGGCATGTTTTTTCAATACAATAAGATCATCTACATCCATTTAAAAGCTGAAAATTCTATGAAAAAAATTTTGGTTATCCAAGATCCAGTAACTGACCTGCAGTCCAATCCCACAGTGTACACAAATCCGGATTTTCCAAAATGAAGAATATCTTAAGATACAGAATTTAGAAGCATTCCTCTGACTACTGAATTAGACCTGGCCTATTCGCATATGTCCAAGTTTGGCAGCCTGATCCTGGACAGCATATAGTAGTCTTATTATATCTATAATTATTATTAATACAGCTTCTCATTAATCCCATATAGGTAACTGTCCAATTATTTTCTTAATTGGACAGGTCTTGTTGATATGGGATTAATTAGGCAGCTGTATAATTAATAGGTAATGGGATTTCATGCTCCTCAATCAAGAAATAATTAGACTCGAAAAATTCCTCCGACTGCCAAATACGACTCGGCCTACGAACTCATCCAATTTTGTCAGTCCTCGGAATTTTTCCCGTCGAATTATTTCTTGAGTGGACAGCATGGAGTCCTATTACATATACTAATAGAGACCTCACCCAATGACAAGCATCGAGGAGAACGGGTCGTCCTTCACAAATTTGCAAGATAATGATCCTATTGAAGGGTGCACATGTGTAGAACGATAGAAAACAATGACCTTTCCCCAACCCCGCCCCTAAACCTAACCAATCACAGGGGACGCTGCAAATTCGTGTTAATGATTTACCAGTGATTCTAATAAATGCAGTGATTGAATGATGGAATCTCAGTAAGTGATTTGCTGTTCTAACACGGCCGACCGGGGGAAACTCGAAAGATTGCCCCAGCCGTAACAGTAAAGACTCTGTGGCTACAGTGCATCTGAAGGTATGTCAAATTTTGATTTAAACACCGAGGAAATCGATGAAAACACGCAAAGAGAAAAGAAAATGACAGAGAAGGGCACAGCCTTTAAATTGGACTTGCTAGATCGTGATCGAATTACGGCCCAAAGAAATTGGCGCAAACAGTTTAATATAGTGAATGGATTGCTAGCAGACTCGGAGGATGTCAACCGGCTTCTTAGTGAAAGGGGTCTGTTGGAAGCAAAAATGGAGATTCTCGCCGGCGCGAATGAAAGGCTAGAAGAGGCTTTAGACGTAACAGAAAGACGCGTAGCGAGCGAGAAATTTGAGACGATCGACCAACAGCACTCTGACCTCCTAAAAGAAGTAAACAAAAGGTTAAGCGATTTAAAAAGGCTAAATGAAGACGAAAGATCTTCGATCTCGGGCTCATCTCGCAGCTCGAGATCAACTCGCTCTAGTAAATCCAGCAATTCCGCGTTTGCAAGAAAGGCCGAGATGGCTGGCATGATCGCGAGACTCGGCGCAGAGTTAAAATTTCAAGACTTAGAAGCACAAAGAGCCGACGCGCTAAGAAAACAAGAGGCTGAGATGACGAAGTTTCGAATTGCTAAGAATCTAGCGCTTGCGAAGGCCGAAATGAACGCGATTGCCAAGGTACAAGAAGCAGAGCTAGGATTAGTCGACGGCGCATTTGATTTGCCTAAAGAAGATGACACAGAGAAAGATTTAAACAAATATTTGAGTATGCAACTTGACTCCGTCAAAGAAGCCCCGCAACACGATCCTGTCATGCAATCTACGCATCATGCAGCTAACATATCAGAATCCCATATCCATGCAAAAGAATCTAAGTCGACTAAGTCGGAAAACCTTGGTTTCGAATCCAAATCTAAGTCAGAAAATCTTGATTTCGAGTCCAAGTATAAGACAGATCCAGAGCTAAAAAGTTATTCGAAATCTTCGAACTCGTCTGTAAATCCTTTCACCTCAACTCGCGTCATAGGCACACCATTTGACAACTATCCGTCAACACATTTGAACACACGGAACCCATTTGATCCACCAACGGATTTATTTGACGATGTTGACGCATCGCAGTTCGTGTCTTACCGAGAAACAAACGTGCATAGTAGTACACCAAGCTCGAATAATGATAACGCCCTCTGCAGATTGGCAGATTTGTTGTCCGAAAGACGCAACATAGATAGTCTTCCCCTTCCGGAACCGGAAATCTTCAGAGGCAGTATGTTCCATTATCCTAATTGGCTTAAATCCTTTGAGACTATAATAGAAAGCCGAATAGAAAGTCCAGCTCAACGGCTGTATTATCTTGGAAAATACACCGCGGGGGAAGCCAAAGAAGCGATTAGCGGTCTCCTATGTTTGGATAGCAAGGACGCGTACCTTCAGGCAAAGGGTATACTAGCATATCGGTACGGGAACCCCTTCCTTGTGGCTGACGCATACAGAAAGAAACTAAGTGATTGGCCGAAAATCCCTCCAAACGATGGAGTTAGTTTGCGGAAATTTTCCGATTTTTTATTCCATTGCTTGGCCGCAATGCAGAACGTTAAGTATCTAAAGGTGCTAAACGATCCGGAAGAAAACCAAAAAATGGCCAAGAAACTTCCAAGATACTTAGTAGATCGCTGGAGTCGAGAGGTAGATAGATGGATTAGCGGCGAACGAAGCGGCGTTTTGCTTCCCTTTGAAAGAGAGAATGAGATGGGATACCCACCATTCGCCGAGTTCTGCAATTTTATATCGCGCGAGGCAAGGATCGCATGCAATCCGGTAATCTCCAATAAAATCTTCAAAGAAGAAGAAAGTAAGAAAGAGGAAATAGCCAAACCTGTCAGAGTAGGAAGGATCTACAATCAGAGATCCCTCTTCACAGATTCCGCTGAAGTAAAGCGAGAAAATTCAGGATCCAAAAAGGACGACTCGAAGCAAGAAAGGTCAGTGCAGTGTGCGTCGTGCAAGGGACCACATAACCTAGACGACTGCAAGGCGTTCCTAAAGCTATCAGCTAAAGAGAGAGTAAGCTTCGTACGCGCGAAGGGACTCTGTCTCGGGTGCCTAAGATGGGGTCACATGCGAAAGGATTGCAGAAGGAGAGCAGTATGCAAGAGTTGCCACGGCTTCCATCCGACGTCTTTGCACGACGGTACGTTCGTTCCAAAGAAGGAATTGAAAGAGAACTCTGATCAAGAAATAGAGGTTAAGGAGGTTTCATCGAAATGTACGAAGATCAGTGACCAGAAACAAGACGACTGTGCCGCCCATTCCCTGATCGTTCCTGTATGGATACATCACAGCGACAATCCGTCCCAGGAAGTACTTGTATACGCTCTCTTAGACGACCAGTCAGACGGCTGTTTCATCAAGAATGACGTCGTTGAAAGAATGGCAGTGAAGGGAGTCCAAGTGAAGCTCAAATTGTCAACGGTACTTGCGGAACGTCTCATTGATTGTCAGAAGGTGAACGGTCTGGTGGTACGAGGCCTAAACGAAAGTGAGATCATCCCACTACCCGGAACGTATTCAAGAGAAATCATTCCAGCGAGAAGAGGACAGATTCCTCGACCAGAAACAGCTCGAAAGTGGCCACACCTGGAGCGTATAGCTGATCAACTGATGCCACACAGAAGCGACGTGGAAATCGGGTTGCTGATCGGTCTAAACTGCGCACGCGCAATCAAGCCAAGAGAAGTCATTCCGGGCAAGGACGATGAACCTTATGCGAAGAAGACTGCGCTAGGATGGGGAGTGATAGGCATAGTAGATCCTGACTGCAAGGATGTCCACGAGAAGTGCGGCTGCCATCGCATACTCGCCAGGGAGGTTGTAGGAGAGACCAAGAAACCACTTCACTTCTCCATGCGTACTCAAACAAAGGAAATAATGACACCATTTCAAGTTTCGAAGATGTTCGAACTTGACTTTGATGAATCACAAGACGAAGAGCGGACACTCTCTTACAATGACCGCAAGTTCATGCAAAGGATGAAAGATGGAATTAACCAAAGAGAGGATGGCCATTATGAAATTCCTCTACCCTTCAAAGATGATAGAATTAATCTGCCGAACAACAGAGAGTTAGCCGTAATCAGACTGATGAGGTTGAAAGGGAGGCTTGAAAAGGACGAAACCTACCGCAAGCATTACCAAGAATTCATGAAGGAGATGCTCAGTAAAGGTTATGCAGAAAAAGTTCCCCAGTCAAAGGAGAGCGGCGATGATGGTCAAGTGTGGTACATCCCGCATCACGGCGTCTATCACCCCCAGAAGAAGGATAAAATCAGAGTTGTCTTTGATGGCAGTGCGGAATACAAGGGCGAGTCACTCAACAGACATCTGCTTCAGGGACCGGACCTCACGAACAACCTCTCAGGAGTTCTGTGCCGATTCAGGAAAGAACCGGTAGCACTAATGTGTGACATCGAAGGAATGTTCCACCAAGTGAAGGTAAACGTCGAACATAGAAACTTTCTTAGGTTCCTTTGGTGGGAGGACGGTGATACGAACAATCCTTTGACAGAGTACAGGATGACAGTTCACCTTTTCGGAGCGGTCTCCTCACCTGGCTGTTCGAATTTTGCCTTGAAATCAACAGCCGACGACTACGAGATCGAGTTTGGCAAGGAAGCAGCAGAGTTCATTAGGAATGATTTCTATGTAGACGATGGGTTAAAGTCCGTTCCAACCATTGCGCAAGCCATCGCTCTTATTGGGAACACGAAGGCACTCTGCCAGAGGGGTGGCTTCAACCTGCACAAGTTCCTATCGAACAGTAAAGCAGTTATAGAATCAATCCCAATTGAGTCACGCGCGAAAGGTTTAAAGAATCTTGACATAACCAAGGACCTGTTGCCCATCGAGAGAGCCCTGGGAGTGCAATGGTGTATAGAGTCGGATCAGCTGCAGTTCAAGATCGAACTGAAGGACAGGCCATTGACGAGAAGAGGAATATTAGCAACGGTAAGCTCTATTTACGACCCCCTGGGCATGGTAGCTCCCTTTGTTCTTGTGGGCAAAAGGATACTCCAAGACCTTACCAGAGACAATGTTGGATGGGACGATAAAGTACCAGAGTCAATCAGACCTCGTTGGGAGAAGTGGAGGAGCGAGCTGCATCGCCTGGCCGAATTAAAGATTCCTAGATGCTACAAACCTGAAGGCTTTGGAGAGTGCAAGACCGTCGAGATACACAACTTCTCCGATGCAAGCACCAACGGCTATGGCCAGTGCTCCTACCTTAGAATGGTGAACGATCGTGACGAGATACATTGCGCCCTGGTAATGGCAAAGGCTAGAGTGACACCACTCAGACCTATAACAGTGCCTCGCCTAGAACTCACGGCAGCATTGGTATCCGCCAAGGTTAGCGGCTTTCTGAAGAAAGAGTTGAAATACGAAGAAATAGCAGAAGTGTTCTGGACGGACAGTAAAGTCGTTCTTGGTTATATATCCAACGATGCAAGGCGTTTTCACACGTTCGTGGCAAACCGCGTTCAGCAAATTCGTGAACGCTCCTCGCCTCACCAATGGAAGTACGTGGAAACAAGCATGAATCCGGCTGACGACGCTTCCAGAGGTCTTAGTGCTCAAGAGCTGATCGAGAACAAACGATGGTGGAATGGCCCAAGCTTCCTTTGGCACCCAATCAAAGAGTCCCAGACTTTATCAGAAACCTTCACAGTTATCAACCACAGCGATCCAGAAGTGAAGAAAGTCACAGCCTTAGCAACGCACTCAAAGGAATACCCAACAATATTGGAGCGTGTCAAGTACTTTTCAGATTGGTATCGCGCCAAGAGAGCCATCGTGATATGCAAGAAATTTGTGCAGAAGCTAGCCTGGACGATAAACGCACGCAAGGAAAGGGTGGATCCCTATAAAAGTCGAAGAGACGGAACGTCAACAAGGGAAAGAGTTCAGTTCGATGTGCAAGACCTACAACAAGCGGAAACTCTGATCCTGAAGGCTGTCCAGAGCCAATCCTTTCCTGAAGAAATGAGAGCTCTAAAAGCCCTGGGACGTCCAGCAGAAAAGATTGTGAAATCTAGCTCTCTTCTCCGTCTGAGTCCGTTTCTTGACGAAAACCAGGTTCTCCGCGTTGGTGGCAGAATCGGATTGGCCGACCTTCCCTTCCAAGTGAAACATCCCGTTATCCTCCCAAAGAAATGTCACGTGACAGGTCTAGTAATCCGCCACTATCATCAGAGAGCCCACCAAGGCAAGGCAAGAACACTAGCAGACATACGCGCTGCTGGCTTGTGGATTATTGATGGAAGCTCAGCAGTGGGACACTACATCTCCAAATGCGTCGCATGTCAAAGGCTGAGAGGCACCACTCAGAAACAGAAAATGAGTGATCTTCCTAAAGACAGACTGGAAGAAGCTCCACCTTTCACATACAGTGCGGTGGACTACTTCGGCCCCTGGTACATAAAGGAAGGAAGACGTGAGCTGAAAAGGTACGGAGTCCTATTCACCTGCATGGCCTCACGTGCGGTTCACATAGAAACAGTAGCATCGCTGACAACAGATTCCTTCATCAACGCCTACCGAAGGTTTACCGGACGGCGTGGACCAGTGCGCCAATTAAGATCGGATCAAGGAACGAACTTTGTGGGTGCTAGAAATGAGCTTGACGCAGCCATGAAGGAAATGGACCAAGATGCCATAAAGAGAGAGCTGATAAAGACCAATTGCGATTGGATACAGTTTAAGATGAATGTCCCGCACGCAAGCCACATGGGCGGCGTGTGGGAAAGGCAGATTCGCAGCGTGAGAAGCGTGCTAACAGCTCTGCTACAGACTCATGGAAAGCAACTCGATGATGAATCCTTGAGGACACTGATGATCGAAGCAGAAGCGATAGTAAACAGCCGCCCCCTCACTACCAACGGTCTCACAGAACCAGATTCCTTAGATGCATTAACGCCGAGTCACTTGCTGACCATGAAGACTACGATAGTAATGCCTCCACCGGGAGATTTCCAGAGGGCGGACCTATACTCAAGAAAAAGATGGCGCAGAGTCCAACACCTAACCAATGAGTTCTGGCAACGTTGGAGAAGATGTTACTTACAGTCTCTGCAAGAACGACAAAAGTGGTTGCGCCCCCGAAAGAATCTGTCAGTGGATGACATCGTCATACTGAAGGATGCGGACAACCCGAGATCTAAGTGGCAGCTCGCACGCATTGTACAGCCATATAAAGACGAAGACGGCTACGTCCGCAAAGTCAAGATTGCTGTCTCCTCTCCTCACCTCGATTCCTCAGGAAGAAGAACCGGCTCCAAGATGACATACTTAGAAAGGCCGATCCACAAGCTTGTTCTGCTCCTGAGAAGCGATGACAACTAATAAATGAGAGACCAGGGAGTCCCAGCCAAGGAGCCATATAACGTGAATATCCAAGTTGAACACTGAATATTGAACATTTTTTAGTAATATATATAGTTTGTTTTGTTTGGGGTAAATTGTAATCACAATTTAGGGGAGCCATGTTAATGATTTACCAGTGATTCTAATAAATGCAGTGATTGAATGATGGAATCTCAGTAAGTGATTTGCTGTTCTAACACGGCCGACCGGGGGAAACTCGAAAGATTGCCCCAGCCGTAACACTCACCCAGGAGAACAACTCCAAAATGATGACACAAGCATGTTTCCAAAATGGTGATTTGTGTGCGCTTGTCATCTTAAGCGTCGTTTCACATCCTAGAGAGAACAGTAACGGCAAGGACAACAGTGTGCACATGAAAAACCTTTTGAAAATGTCCTGGCACCATCATCTCAGCATTGCTATCCTGTTATTGCTGTTTGCATGTCTCTAATGACATTTGTGGAGTACATATAATACACATTGCTTGAAGATTGATTGCATTAACTTACTGTAAAAGATCCAGAGAATGGAGGAAGATTCTGCAAAAGGTATTCACAGAATGATTAATGATAACTCATAATATTAAAAAACTCCATACATTTATCATCATTCAATAGTCCCCTTCACAGTTCCTTGCGCCATCTTGAAAGGTAGCCGAGCCTTTGCATCGAAGCGAGACGAATGGTGAGCTTGCAACTATAGAGACCTTTTTTAACACCTTGGACAATTATTCACATGTCTCTATCATTGCAAACTCACCGTTCGTCTCGCTTCAGTGTAAAGACCTACCTTTCAAGATGGCGCCGGAAACTGTGAAGGGGACTATCGACACTGAAATTGAGCTTGGGATACCTGTGGCTGTTGTCTTACCTCAATGTCTCCTCTACTGATGGCCTCTTGATAGAAATCATCCCAGGATCCCAGAATACTGTGAGGGTGAACTTGACCCTCTGAATCAAAAACTGGACCTGCCGACCCTAATAATAGAAAAGACAGTTTAGAGAGTATTAGATTAGAGAGTCCAACTAGAGTGCAAATAATATACCCGTTAAATAGATAGCTAGCTAACTAATTACTAACCTTTAGTGCCTAAGTCTAATTAGTTAAGATAGGTGAGCCGTGACGGGTAAACTAGTGAACGTGTGCTACTCAAGGGCGAGCATTTTTAAATATGAAGTATTGAGTGTTACTCTAGTAAACACCCTCATTGAATTCCTATGTTTTGTCTAATAGGACGTTTGCATTATGGTGTCGTTTGACTCCCACTACCATGATGCTGCGTGAATTTTCTTTCTTATTTAAATTTATATTTCCTCATGAGAATAGTAAGACAATTGGTGCTAATTAATTGAACAAAAGAAAGTGTGCAAGGGAGTCTGGCAGTAGAGGTCAATGACGCCATCAGGCAAACGTCCTATTTCATCCTAACTATTTCACGGGTATATTATTTGCACTCTATTAAACATTGTGTCTATTGATTTGTGACTCACAAGCGTTCATCCATTTCACATAATGTTGGTTCCTAATGAAATAGACCTCCTTGGCTCAGGCCATGTGTCATTCCTTTCAGAAAAAGATTCTTTGTTTGAGTTGTATCCATATCCATGTGTCTTTCATGTGCAACCGAGCGCAACCGTTAAACAAAGAAATGATATTCTAGGGAATGACATGTGGTCTGAAATGGGAAAATATTACGCTCGAGCCGAGGAGGTCTATTGGTCTTCCTGTGGTATCAGGTTCTTGATACTACAGGAAGACCAATATCAGGTTCTGTGGTAAATTCCCAAATAATTATTGTAATTCATTATAATTATTTCAACTTTTTCTGACCTGCTACTGGCTTGGATATGAGTGGTGCTTCAGGTGGAGCTGGTTTTGCAACTGTTATTCTTTGTAATAAAATAAATTTCAAATAACCAAATAAATTTACATATTTTCCTTGGATTATAACCATCCTCCCCCTAAACAAACCAAAAACCAAAACCAAAAAATGTCATTGAACCCTGAAACAACATCTGGGCTGATCTAAGTCAGGGCACAGCTAACTCACAGATTGAACCCTCAAACAACCTCTGGGATGATCTAAGTCAGGGCACTGCTAACTCACAGATTGAACCCTCAAACAATTTAGGGCTGATCAAGGTAAGTCAAAGTAAGGACATCTAACAAATAGAATAATCCGTTTCACAGTTCCCTGTGCCTTTGCACCAAATCAAGATGAACAGCGAGCTTGCAATGATAGAGACCTTTTTTAAACACCTTGGACAATATCGTTCGCATGTCTCTATCATTGCAAGTTCACCAAGGGAACTGCGAAGGAGGCTATTGGAGTTTAGTAATAATTTCTGGTAGCCAATCATAAAACAGGATTTATAACACATTAGCACATACTTTTTCCCAGTCTGGGGAGCTGTCTCTGGTGGAGTTTTCACTCTTGTTTTTCTGACTATCACCTTGGTGGATGGCTTCGGTTTGTCTGGTTTTCTTGGAACTCGCAGCTGAAATATTCAGATAAATTTCATCTCTCTCAATATGACAGGAAAGAAGGTTGGAGAGAAGACAGAAACTGAGGATAAAGGACTTAAAGGCAAGTGGTAGAGAGGAGAAAAGAAAAGAAGAGATCTTCATCTCGTCTTCACTCCACTATAGAGGAGTGGAGGCAAGATGAAAAGAGTTGAGAGAACAGGAAAGAAGAAAAAACAAGAGGAGAAAAAGTAGAAGACCAATACGGAGAGGAGATAAATTCTTTTGTCTTTCGTGTACCTTTTTTAGTTCATCGGGATTGATTGCTAATGATTCAATATCATCCCCACTTATCACTTTGCCTGGTACACTAAAAGTAACGTGTGAATTCATATGGTTTAAAACGCCATAGGATGAAACAGGGATAACAAAAGTTTATCTGGGGTGGTACATAAATGTTGCTTTTGTTTAGATTGATAGGCTGACAGCGACTGAAACTAATGACTACCCGGAAAATATCCATGAAAGAACTGGACCGATGAGCAATATAACAGGGTAGGGATCACAAATACTGACGGC